>NC_064857.1:98293395-98593395 GCF_024139225.1 Suncus etruscus | reverse complement strand
AGCGCCCAGGATACAAGAGCCCCCCAGTGAGTGGGAGAAACTATTCACCCAATACCCATCAAATAAGGAACTAATCTCCAAAATATACAAGGCACTGACAGAAATTTATAAGAAAAAAAACATCTAATCCCATCAAAAAGTGGGGAGAAGAAATGGACAGACACTTTGACAAATGGCCAAAAGACACATGAAAAAATGCTCCACATAACTAGTCATCAGGGAGATGCAAATCAAAACAACTATGAGGTACCAACCACCTCACACCCCAGAGATTGGCACGCATCACAAAGAATGAGAACAAGCAGTGTTGGCGGGGATGTGGAGAGAAAGGAACTCTTATCCACTGCTGGTGGGAATGCCGTCTAGTTCAAACTTTATGGAAAGCAATGTGGAGATTCCTCCAAAAACTGAAAATCGAGCTCCCATATGACCCAGCTATACCACTCCTAGGAATATACCCTAGAAACACAAAAATACAATACAAAAATTCCTTCCTTACACCTATATTCATTGCAGCACTATTTACCATAGCAAGACTCTGGAAACAGCGAAGATACCCTTTAACAGATGAATGGCTAAAGAAACTGTGGTACATATACACAATGGAATATTATGCAGCTGTCAGGAGAGATGAAGTCATAAAATTTTCCTATACATGGATGTACATGGAATCTATTATGCTGAGTGAAATAAGTCAGAGAGAGAGAAAGACACAGAATGGTCTCACTCATTGATGGGTTTTAAGAAAAATGAAAGACATTCTTGCAATCATAATTTTCAGACACAAAAGAGAAAAGAGCTGGAAGTTATAGCTCACCTCATGAAGCTCACCACAAACAGGGATGAGTTTAGTTAGAGAAATAACTACGTTTTGAACTATCCTAATAATGAGAATGTATGAGGGAAATAGAAAGCCTGTCTAGAGTACAGGTGGGGGTTGGGTGGGGAGGAGGGAGATTTGGGACATTGGTGATGGGAATGTTGCACTGGTGATGGGTGGTGTTCTCTACATGACTGAAACCCAAACATAATCATATATGTAATAAAGTTGGTTAAAGAAAAATATATAAAAAAAGAATAAAGTAAGTACAGATCTTTTTTCCTCTGGGTTTCTTGAGCCAAGGTCATGTGGCCACAAAATAGTAACTCCTTGTATAAATGTTATAAACTGTTAGATCTGCATGATTAAACCCACTTCCCCTTAATTTTGCTTTGTCAAATAAATTTGTAGCTGTGTAGACTCTACGTTTATGACAGCCTATGTAGGCAGACTTTGCAAATTGGCATCCACTGTTTTAATTCATTCCCATCCATTTCCCAGTTGCATTGATCATCCTAAAGAAAAATAGATTTATTTGAAAGATAGTTGGACATACAGATCAGTTTCCTGATGGAGATATCCTGATCTTCATCTACAGGACATTTTTTTTCATTTTATAATTAAGGAAACTGAAGCTTAGGGTAATGCCTTTGTAGTGTTTCTTAATTCCAAAGATTATATATATATATATATATATATATATATATATATATATATATATATATATATATATATATATATCTGTTGGCCCACTAGCTTGGGCATGCTTCTTCTGATTTCTGTGTATCTTTAACCTGACAAAGAAATTTTTCTCATTGGAGAATACACAGACAATTCTATCACCCCCACCTAGCTCCCACACAAACACACACCATTTTTTAAAAGCCAGAATTTGTCTACATCCAATGACTCAGTAATTAACAATAGGATAGTCAAAATTGTTTAATGGGGCTTGTGAATGAAAACAGATGGACTACTTTGTTTATTTTTCAATGTAGAATATTTCGCCTTAGTAGAAAATTTTTTATTTAATTTTTTTACTTTATTTAAACACTCTGATTTACACAGTTGTTCATAATACAGTTTTTTAGGGTAGTCAATGTTCCAACACTAACCAGTGTGACCTTCCCTTCATCTTTGTTCCCAATTTTCCACCTCCCCAAGCCTTTCCCTTAACAGGTACAGAATAATTTATTTTATATTGCTTGCTACAACAAATTAGATAATAAAATTATTGAAAAATACTTCAGCAAAAGAAAATTTGTGAAAATTGTTATATCTCATTATGGGGTCATTAAGGTAACTGTTTTAGGGTCTATTAAGTTGTTTGTTGCTACTTGTGCCTTCTATATTCTTGTTTTTGTTTATTGTACTTAGTGTCTATGCTACTTTCCCATCTAATTTGGTTTACCTCTTCTAGGCTATTAGTACTGTGGGATTTCAGATTTTAGGAGCGCAAGAATCTGTAGAACTGGGCTGATAAGTTTCAGGGTAGGCTTGGCTTGTGTCTTTCCTGAGATTAGTAATGAAGCTATAAAATTGCGCCACCATTTATATAGCAGGGGCTATGGGATGTGTGGCTGCTGGAGCTTACATCAAGAGTGGTGGTAAGCTGCTTGCTTCCACTCTGGGAAGATCCCAGAATTTTCAGCCTAAAAACAGGGATTTGGGGCAGCTTGACTTCTCTACAAAGGTTATTTGTGAAAATAACTGTTTGCATGTTTTGCAACATGTTTGCATGTTTGCATGTTTTGCATAACATTGGCTATGGGGTTCCTGTGTAACTGCTGGAGCCTTGGAAGGACAACATGACCAGTCTTCCTCTCAAGGGTTTTCAGCCTGAGACTGGTGTACCTAAGAGTTTTAGTAGCTTGGCTTGCATTCCTTCTGAGATTATCTGTGAAGCTATAAAGTTGGGCCATTATTTACATCTGTTGGCTGTAAAACATGTATGCACACAATAATTGTAACTAATTTATTTATATTTAATTTAAAATTCCAGCTAAATAAAATTTTTGTGAAGCAAAATAATTGTTTGTTTTTGTGTTACACCCAGCAGCACACGAAGTTTACTCCTGCCTTTGTGCTCAGAGATTACTCTTCCAGGCTTGGGGGGGCCATATGGATGCTGGAATTGTGGGACTTATACCCTGATCAGCTGTATACAAAGCAAAAGCCCTACCTGTTCTACTATTTCTCCAGCCCAGAAAAATAGATTTTTTGAAAGAAATTTCTTTAGAAAAGTGTGAGGAGATAGAAAATGACACGTACATTTTCTTTTCTTCTTTTTTTTTTTTAGAAGTAAATACAGATTTTATTTGGAAATACTGAGGAAGGGAAGGGAGAATATAAGAGAGAAAGACAGAGACAGAGAGTAATTAGTAATACACTCAAGAGAGCATAGAGTTCTCCAAAGGCAAAATGAACCCAGCATGAAATAGGAAAGTACGCATCTCAAGAGGGGAGACAGAGGCCACATGAACCCAAGCAACATGTACCAGGTACACCTCATTTGTTGTTCTAAGTTGACTTTTATAGGGTTTTCCCAACTGACCCATGTTTTCTGATCCAGGGGAATGATCTCAAGATTGACGAGAGCTCTCTCACTGGGGAATCAGACGTCAAAAAGTCTCTGGAAAAGGAATCCATGCTTTCAGGAACGCATGTCATGGAAGGGTCTGCCAGATGGTCGTGAAGACTGTGGGTATCAACTCCCAGACTGGAATGAACTTTACTTTCTTGGTGGCCAGTGAAGGCGAAGAGGGGTAGAAAAAAAAATGGTAAAAAACAAACAAACAAGGAGTCCCTGAAAATCTTAACAAAGCAAAGACTCAGGATAGAGTGGCCCTGGAGATCCAGCCAGGACAGTGCTGACTTAGAGGAGAGGGAGAAGAGGGTGGCCAAGATGCCCAAGAAGGAACAGTTGGTGAAAGCTGATGAGCCTGGCAGTTCAGTTCTGGAAAGCCGGTTTCATCATGCCCACCATCACCATCCTCATCCTGTTCTCTACTTTGTGATTGATAACTTCGGCTTGCCGAGTGTACGCCCATTCAGTACTTTATCATCGGCACCACTGTGCTGGTGGTGGCTATGTCAGAGTGGCTGCTGCTGGTGGTCACCATCTCCCTGGCCTACTCTGTGAAGAAAATGATGAAAGACAATAATCTGAAGGAAGGAAACCTGGTAAGGCACTTGAATGCCTGTGAGATGATGGCCAATGCCACCGCCATCTGCTCTGACAAGTTGGGCACTTTGATCATGAATCACATGATTATGGTGCAGGCCTACATCGGGGACATGCACTATTGTCAGATCCCCAGCCCTGATGCCCTGGCATCCAAGACCCTGGAGCTGCTTATCAGTGGCATTGTATCAACAGTGTCTACACCTCCAAGATCCTGCCTCTGGGAGAAGGGGGCCTGCCACTGCAGGTGGGCAACAAGACCCAGTGCACCTTACTAGGCCTCTTCATAGACTTGAAGCAGGACTACAGTGCCATGCATAGCAAAGTGCCTGAGCAGAAGTTCTACAAAGTCTATACATTCAACTCGGAACCCAAGTCCATGAGCACTGTCATCCAGAAGCCAGCCTGTGGCTTCCTTATGTACAGCATGAGCACCTCAGAGATCATCCTCTGCAAGTGTAACCAGATCCTGAATCAGAAAGGAGATGTCAGGTCCATCAAGAGCAAGGACTGTGATGAGATGGTGCGACTGTCATCGAGCCCATGGCATGAGAGGGGCTGCGGACCATCTGCATTGCCTACCGTGACTTCAGCACTGAGCCCATGTGGGACAATAAGCCCAAGATCCTCATAGAAGTGTATGATCTATTTATTTAAAAAGTGGCATTAACATCATGCATAGACAAATAAAAATGAATTAAATACCACGATATGAGACCTGAAACCAGAAGGTAGACAGAGAAAAATATAGGCAGAACACTCCATGACATGAAGTTAAAGGCATCTTCAAGGATGAAACACCACTGACCAAACAAATGGAAGCAAAGATAAACAAATGGGACTACATTAAACTGAGAAGCTTCTGTACTTCAAAGGACATCGTGACTAGGATACAAAGTCTGCCCACAGAAGGGAGAAACTATTCACCCAATACCCATATAAGAGGTTAATATCTTAATTATATATGGCACTGCTAGAGCTGAACAAAAAAATCTCTAACTCTATCCAAAAATAGAAAGAAGAGATATTCCTAAAGAATTACAGATGACCAAATGGCACATGAAAAATTCTACACAAGATTAGTCATCAGGGAAATGCAAACCAAAACACTGACATACATCAAAAAGAACAAGAACAACCAGTGCTGGCATGGATGTGGAAAGAAAGGGACTCTCATTCACTGCATCTGGGAATGTTGACTAGTCTAGCCTTTTAGAAAAACAATACAGATATTTCTCAAAAAACTATATATTGTACTTTCATATGGCTCAGCCATACCACTCCAAGAAATATACCTTAGGGGCAAACAAACAAAGCAGAAAAGCCCTCTGCACTCCTATGTTTATTACAAGCACTATTCACAATAGCCAGAATCTGGAAACAACCCAAGTACCTAAGAACAGATGAGTAAATAAAGAAACTGTGGTACATCTACACAATGGAATACTATGCATATGTTAGAAAAAATTAACTAATGAAATTAGCTTATACATGGATAGATATGGAGAGTATTATGCTGAATGAAATGAGTAGAGGGATATGTATAGACATAGAATGATTACACTCATTTATGAGATATAAAAAAAAACTAAATAGTATGGAAATAATATCCAGGGACCAGGAGGACCAGTCCATGATAAGAAGCTTGCCACAAGTAGTGGGAGGGTGTAGTTAGGGCAGAAAAGGGACCATTTGACCAAAAAAGTTGCAAAAGATCACTCTGAACAAGAATTGGGTGTTGAAAGGAGACAAAGTGATATGCATGACACTCCTTCAGTAACAATATTGCAAACCACAGTGTCTAAAAGGAAAAAGGGGAAGAGAGAAAAAAGAAGAACAACAACAAACAACAAGAACAAGAAGAACAAGAAAAGCAAGATGTAGAAGGAGGAGGAGGAAGAGGAAAAGGGAAAAAACTTATCTGCCACAAAGGAAGGCAGGGAGAAGGCAGGTGGTGGGCAGGAGAGAAACTGGGGACATTGGTGGTAGGTAATGTGCACAGGTGAAGAGTGTTGTACATAGTATGACCAAAACTCAATCATAAATTACTTTGTATCTGTTAAAAAAAATTAAACAACTATATTATGAACAACTTGCAAACCTCAGTATTTAAAAAATTTTTAAAAGCCATAAAATACCTGGTTCAATTAAAGCTGGATATTTAAGAGTTGATTAAGATTAATTTTCTAATTAACACATTATTTTGGTGGGGTGGGAAAGGGCACTTCAGAGTTGTCACCTCTGCACACACCCAGGCCCACGCATGGCCAGTCTGATTGCTGCGGTGAGCCTAGTCACATTGCCTGCCGGCTCTGGGGAGCTCTGGAGTGGACAGGCTGCTGCCTGCTGCCACTATTTCCCACCCTTTGGTTACATTTTTCTCCCAAGCCAAGATGAAAACCCCTGTCATTAACTGGGAGTCCCCAGCCCAGCCCCCAGCCCCTTGCTCATTCTTCGAGATGACCTGCTTGTCCCTCTGACCAACAGACCAGCAAGAAACATCTGCAACTTAAAAGAAACACAGACACAGCTGCGCTCCCCCGATTAGGGGTCAATAGATTCCCTGATACAGAAGATCCTCTGAACCACTCCTCCTCCCACCAAGGTGTTGGGGGCGTTTTTATACACCATATTTAGAAACTGGCTGCTTCTCCTCTAGCCCTTGCTCTCATTTGACCCAACTCCATCAGGAAGAAGCTCCCATGGTCCCCTGTTTCCCTCCTTATGGCTCACAATTATCCCCTGGCTTTGGAGGGGCTCCACCAGTCACACAGCGGGGGGGGGCCCCCAATGGACTCCCATTTGCAAAGCTTGAAAGATGCTGAGGACAACAGCTGCAGTGCTGGCTTGTTCTTGATAAATGGGCCTGTCATTCTTGCTATTGATTAGCAATATTATGACATTTCCCTTCAAAAATGCAGATGTGGCAGGGTTAGTCTATGGCTCCAGATGGGAAATGAGGTTGGCTATGAGGGAATCTCTCCTGTCTTCCTCTTCTCTCCTTTCCAGGAATTCAGAAACAGATTCTTAGGGTAATTCAAAGACCTAAACCAGTAAATGGCCCTAGACTCTTAAAAACTAACTTACGTTAGAAAGTCAGAGTTGCCTCATTGGAGAGAGACATGGCCGGTCATCTGGGGGACACTGCAGAGAGAAAAGGAGCCACTTGAGTAACTAGAGAATGGGAACTCCCTCTGTTCTGGAGAAGCCCCTCTGCAAGTTTGCTTGCTGCATAACTCAAGCCAAGATGGGAGCATGAAGTCCAGGAAGGAAACTGATGCAGGGACACCTTATTTCTACTTAAAAGTTCTTAAATCTTCACCTGGCACTAAGGGGCAGGCCTTGAATGAAAAAGGAAAAGACACCTAATTCTATTTTAGTTCCCTGAACAAAGCATTCAGACGATTGAACCTACTTTAATTTGTGAAACTTGCATGGGGTCCTTCTCCCCAAACTATTCCCAGTATGTATTCCCAGGGCAAGGAGGTGGAGAGAGGGCAGGTTTCCAACAGTCCATTTAAAAAGGGAAAAAAAGAAAAGTGCATCTTGCAGTCCAACATATGGTACATTTTGAGGTAAATTACAGGTAATTCAGGAACATTTCCAGCAGGGAGATTGCCATCAGGGGACTCTTGTATATCCATTACGTTCTCTTCTCATTTTTGTGGTTCAAGGAATCTCTCAAGTCTTTGAAGCAGAAAAGGCAACACTCTCTGTGCACTATTTTGTCCTGCAACATAGTTATTATATTGCTAACACACGGGACTGATCCAGCAACTTGATTTAGGCAAAGCTGATGGAAAACAGGCTGCAAAGGGGCATATGTAGTGTGGCTTTTACAATGTGCAAGAATTGGGAGTTGGCAAGCTCAGCAGTCAAATAGGAAAATAAAATTTGAGCAGACTAGAAACAGTCAGGCTGATACTATTGGATAAAAGAAAAAAAAGGAAGTCACTGGGGATGAGGAGGAGAAACAAAAGGAAGAAAAATTGGGCCTGTTAGCCCTGGGGGTCTGTGATGTAAATTAATATGAGTTAAATGGGATGTGACCAATTTGTAAGGCATGTGTTTCTCTCCTGAGGTGGAGATCTCAAACAATCAGAACTGGCCTTGGGCTACCAACCCACCCCCCCATTAGTCCTACAACTATGTTGACCATCTCTCTTAATATTACAGAACCCCTCTCAGCTCCTATTACACCCCAAGCCCAACAACTCTGTAAATTTACTTCTGTGACATTAATGTCTTTCTACTTGGGACAAAGCCTACATTTTGGGTCCCAAGGTTATGGGGAAAGATGAAGGGAAGACAGAACAGAGGAGAAAGGAAGAACAAAATAAACTGAATATTTGGCCTCTCTGCATTGTTTGCGCTGCCTTTGTGTCTGGGCTACCCCCAAGAATTATGCAACTTCCAAAGTTTCTTTCACATCAAAGAGCTTCTGGAAGAGCTCTCCAAGCTCTGTGGCAGAACAGCCCGCGCCTCCCCTACCCGCATCCTAAATCAAGCTTTTATCTGCCTTCCCATCAGAACTGATGCTAAGTGTTCCTGACACACATACTCTCCAAATAATTTGAACTGGATCTGAGGCTTTCGGCCTTTTTGACTCAAGAAAGTTGCCTATCATTTGCTTGGCAGCCATCCACCCTAGCCCATGCAATTGTGGACAATGAAGGAGCAGTTGCCATGGCAACAGAGTTCAAAGGTAGAATCAAGGAGAGTGATAATGCCATAAGGTTGTATCTCCTGAGCTACAGAGAAGTGAACAAGTAATGGGGTTTGGGGGCCAGCAACACAGCCATTCACGATAAAGAATATGTCTGAATTATGCATTTGTTTGGCATTTTAGGGATCTATTTATTTACTGGAAAGGGTGCACAATAGGGGTTTTCAAGATCTCCTATAGCCTAGTTAGATAATTGAGTGCCCTTAATCTTCATGCTCACTAGTCTCAATAGTTAAATGAGGGGTCTAGATAAAATCCAACATTCTTTCAATTGCTAAGATGCTTTGAGAGCATTCAGATGTTGATCAAATTTGTTTTCTTAAGACCTTACAAGATGAAAAAAATGGGTGAATATTGGCTGAAAGTAGGATTTAGAATTCACAGAATAAATGCTTTAGATGTATCTAGTTGTCTCTGAGAACTGTCCAAAGTCTGGAGGACAGAGTAGAAAGGTCCCTATTTTCAGCAAACATCCATTCTATCTACAAAGAGACTTTGAATTGTTCAGTCTTTTCTGAGTTGTTATACAAAGGGGCCACCATATAGACAATAGCATGTATCTGGAAAGTCTCTAGGAGCTCTAGGTGGTTTGGGTGGACTGGTGTATAACAAGGAGGTTTTTGAAATATGAAGACTTTAGGATAGTATCTGAAAAATGAGTAGGAGATAGAAAAAGGTCTTGTAGGTGAAGGGGAAGGCACATGATTTGGGGGATGGGACAGAACCTGGACAAGCTGATCCTTGGGTTTAGGAAGATGGGCATGGTCCTGTCAACAAGGGCAGGAAAACTACACTCAGCAGTTTTGTTTTCAAACTCAGAGCAAAAAAGGGTCAAGGAAGCTTTATAAAAAGGGTTGCTTCGGCAGACCTGTATTCTTACAAGGTCTCTCTGGCTACTTTCTAGAGAAGGATGACAGTTCCAGGGAAGGTAACACTTCATTTTCAGGAAAGAGAATATCCATCCTCAAGACAATTATAAATAATTCAAGAATCAAATTTCTTTTACTCCAGGTTGCCTGCATTGATAGTTGGGGGCAATTCAGAAAATAATTTCACAATCTTTTCTCTTCTGTCTTGCCTGGGTGGACACATCCCATAATGACTTTCCTGGCCTCCAATTGGTGGAGGCTACCCAGGGAATTTGTGTGACCAGTGGTGAATTATTATTGATCTATTATTCTTTCAGTGTACTTCCACTGGCCTGCAGACATTTCCTGTTATAAGAAGGGTAGTGAGTGGAGAAGGGTGAGGATTACTCATCTTTTAATTCTAAAATGCTTTCTTTGAAAATCCAAACGTTCGCAGAGCTATTTGTAAAGCTGTACGTGTGTGTGTGTGTGTGTGTGTGTGTGTGTGTGTGTGTGTGTGTGTGTGCGCGTGCGTGTGCACGCACGCACGCACTTTGGCATGGAACAAATATAAACTTCAAAAATGCAAACGTTTTGCCTGAAAGGACTGAATATTTTACACTTCTTTACTGAGGAATGTCAGAGTGCCTGTAGCCAAGAATGATATTGAGTAGTTAGGGTGTCAGGGAATAACAAGGGAAATCCAAATGATTCGTTTTGGAGGATAGAGGCCAGACGGTATATGGTTAGCATAGACGATGACCCTTAAACTTTCCCCCCATTTCAAATGTGTTGCCTACTTTACTATTTTCTATTTCCCATGTGTAGTGCTTTTTGTTTCTTTCTTTATTTAATATTTAGAGCAGTCTCATGAGTAGGTACCATTATCCATTATTATCACCATCTTCTTGAAGAGAAAGGAGGTCTCATCTATTTGTATTAACCACCCTTAGCAGTCAGTTTTCTGCTCTTCCCTGCTCCCTTTATGTTTTATCGATGGTATAATTGATCCCCCCCTGGGGGAGTAGCAGTAACAAGAAATTAGAGAGAAAAAGGCAGACTCAGAGAAGAGAACCTCATGCTATGAGACCTTCTCTCCCTTCCAACTGAGTTATTCTTTCTCCTTGTCCCTGCCTCCTTTCCTAGTCCTAGAGAGAGGCCATAGTGAAAGATTTACAAACAAGGAAATGTTCTCTAACCCCCTTATAAACTTTATGGTTCAATTGGATGTAGAATATAAACAAGATGTGCAAGGCCAGAGTTCTGTAAATAGTGATATCACTGAAGAAAATCTCCAAAAGAATCTCGTTCCCAGGAGAGAACAGACAAGGGTCCTGAAAACAGCGTGTGAAGAATGATGAAAGCTGCTTTGAAGTGAGGCCCAGGGCCTGTGGTGTTTTCAGCAACTCTCCCCCTGCAGCCCTTGGAATTTTAGGGCAATAAAAAAAATACCAAAAGAAAGCAGCAGTGTCTGGTCATATTTGTTAAAGTACAAGCCATGTGAGACCCTAAGGAGAATAGCACACTGGTGAGAAAGCAGGTGGGAGGAGGATGAGGACCAAAGACAGGTCTTTAGAATGAATGATTTAGATCCACCAAGATTTAGTCATACACAAATAAAATGATAGGCAGAATACCTGGAGCTTCCATTAAATTGTCTCCTTGGGTTCATAGTAGCCACGCTGGATAGCTAGTGTTAACATACCCACTTTATAGATAAGAAAACTAGAGTATTGACTTTGACCACGTTCTATTTCTTGGGCAGTGTCAACAGTGGTAACAAAGATATGGAGAACTATCAATGAGACAGAAATGAGCCCATTTCTTTAATGTGCTGGGAGTTTCTTCATTTGTGTCACTCAGGAACTTGAGTAGATGTGATAGGGTTGGTTGCTGCAGGCCTAATAATAATGATTCAGAATCATTCTCACTCATTGATTCCAATAAAATTACTGAATTCGTCCAAAGGTCTCCTAGGCTGAGACTCATACTGCAAAAGAACTATGAAGGTGGGTGGTAGGAAGTCCCCCAAAATCTCTGTCTCTTTGCATTCAGACCCTTTTCTTGGCTCCCTTTGATATTGTATCGGAGTTGATCTGTATGAAAAGAGAATGTGACAAATGTTTGCCACTTTTGAGACATCAAAGTTAGAGGTCTCCACTTTAGGTTCATTTTCCCTACATGTTATCTGTCTCTTTTCTCTCATCCCTGACAGTTATGATATTCTGCAGCTTGTGAGGAGAATTGGGCAGTGAACTGAGAAGTCTTAAAGGCAAAGAACTGCATCCTCTAGTTAAGTACTCCCCTCAAAGTCTTCCAGGTGGCAGAATCCTTCCAACAACCACAAGACTGTATCTGGAAGTGACCCTTCCCCCACTCAAGCCTTCAAATAAACCCAATCTCAAACAACTCAGTCCCAGCTGGCAGTTTGACTGCAACCTCATGAGAAACTATGACCAAGGTGTCCCAAATTTCTGGCCCACCAAAACTTAGATCATTAAAGTTTATTGTTTTAACTTGTTGCATTTTGAAGTAATCTGCTCTATGCAAATAGATAACTAATAGAACTGAGCTCTTCTACTCAGAGGCATAAATAGCAAAGAATTAAATTTTGCCATTTAAAAGTGTCTTTATAATAGATTCCATGTTTCTAGATTCCGTATTCTATAATAGAATTCATAGATTCTATTATGCTGAGTGAAATAAGTCAGAGAGAGAGAGAGAAAAACGCAGAATGGTCTCACTCATCTATGGGTTTTAAGAAAAATGAAAGACATTCTTGCAATCATAATTTTCAGACACAAAAGAGAAAAGAGCTGGAAGTTCCAGCTCACCTCAGGAAGCTCACCACAAATAGTGGTGAGTTTAGTTAGAGAAATAACTACGTTTTGAACTATCCTAATAATGAGAATGTACGAGGGAAATGGAGAGCCTGTTTAGAGTACAGGCGGGGGTCGGGTGGGGAGGAGGGAAACTTGGGACATTGGTGATGGGAATGTTGCACTGGTGATGGGGGGTGTTCTTTACATGACTGAAACCCAAACACAATCATGTATGTAATCAAGGTGTTTAAATAAAAAAATAAATAAATAAAATAAAAGTTTCTTTAAAGCACAGTTATCATGTCTGCATTCAACCTCCTCTATAGACTCACTCTGTTCTCAAAAGAGATGTAAACTAAACTGTGACGAATTATGAGTACACCAGCCATGCAGCTGAAAGCTGACAATCTTGGTAGAAAAGGGTGGATCAAGTCCTTGCCCTGCCAAAGTCATGCCTGCTGCAGCCGTCACCCACAATCATCACTTTGTCAATGGTCACATGCAGCTCCCGGCCAAAATGAATGCGGCTCTTTGCCTCTTATCATTATTTTGTATACTTGGCTCTTTGCCAAGTTTGGATTTTGTTGTGCTGCTTCTGAGGAGGGACCTCTGAGAAGAGATCTCCGAGCACGGAGTCCCGCCCTCAGGCTGTGTCCTCCCGTCTCCCATCCCTCGGAAACAACTGCACGGGCCAGCAAGCGGGGGACACGTGTGTCACATGTTGCGTCACATCTGGCCGTTAGTTCTTACTGAGGAGGATGCAGCACACCCTCACCATCACTGCAGGATTTTGACCCTCACTCAAAATGGCAAAATGCAATATGTGTTTAATAGATTATTGTTAAAATTACATGCTTTTGTGTGTTTGTCTGTTTTGGCAGGTCACTGCATGATGTGGCTCTCTGACTCTAACAGTTTAAAATTTTGGCTCTTTGTGTCGAACTTGTTTGCCACCCCTGGTCTAGATTCACATTTCATTTACACATCTCATCAGATTGCAGAGACACCATTCTGACCAAACCTTCAGGTATGCTGGTATTTGGGCTGCTACCACCAGGATATTTTTGGAATGAGTGAAGGCACCCTGTCCCTGACTTCTTATATTTTCAGAAATCCTGGCAACTTAAAGTACATCCCACAAAAGCTGCAGTATCAGGATTAATGCTTGAAATTCCTAGGTCATGCAGTCACATTTATGGCCGCACAAAAGCTCCATTTTTTTAAATGCTATTATTCCCATAGAAACACACCAATTTAGAAGCCAATGTATTAATGAAGCTACCCAATGTTCAAAAAAAAAAAAAGTAACAGAATGATCAAGAAACAAGTCTTATTGCTTACTAAATTATTGACAATAACCTAATGACCTCACTGAGAGATACAATAATTTTTTAATATCTTTATTTAAACACCTTGATTACAAACATGATTGTGGTTGGGTTTCAGTTATGTAAAGAACATCCCCCTTCACCAGTGCAACATTCCCATCACCAATGTCCCAAATCTCCCTCCTCCCCACCCCACCCCTGCCTGTACTCTAGACAGGCTTTCTACTTTCCTCATTCATTCACATTGTTAGAATAGTTCTCAATGTAGTTATTTCTCTAACTCCACTCACCATTCTTCGTGGTGAGCTTTATGTAGTGAGCTGTAACTTCTAGCCCTCCTCTCTTTTGACTCTGAAAATTATTGCAAAAATGTCTTTTATTTTTCTTAAAATCCATAGATAAGTGAGACTATTCTGTTTCTGAGATACAATAATTTTTACATTTTTTGTTGCTGTACTCTTATATTTTCTTTCTTCTTGTTTTTTCTTTCTCTGTATTTTTTCTCCCAATTATAATGTATTATAATCAACTATGGTTTTTAAATAAAGTAATTTATATTTTTAAAAAGGGTTCTTGTGGGATACTAGAGTATTTTTAGACAGGAAGTAATTGGGAATGGGGGGGAAGGAATTAATATATGGGTGCAATTTTCTAGGAGAGCACGAAAGTTTCTGAAATAGAAGATGGGAGGGGACTCTGGGAACAGTGACAGATAAGTCAAATGAACCTTGTTGCTGTGTCATTTGGACAAGTCACTTATATTCTCTGTGCCTCAGTTTTCTTCTTTATAAAATATGACTCTTAGAAGTTCCCAGTGCATAGGGCTGGGACTGTTGTGAGTCTGAATAAATTTATTACCAAATGCTTAAAACAGAGCTGGATACACAGCATGTGCTCCATTAATATTTACCTTTATTATTACCCTTTTTCAAATATGACCCATTGAACAACGTGACAGTGCAAATTATTTCAAGGCCAAGGAAGCATACCAGAAAAGAAAGTTGGGGTAAAGTGTCTACAGAACTTCTCAGCCTCAGATAAAGATTGGGAACAATGTTGGGAAAGATAGATAAGCTTTAGTAAGAAAGGTCAGAGCTTAATCAAAGACAAGTTTCCCCTGTTAACTTTTGATAGTACTAATTTGAGCGGTTGAAGATCATTTAAAAAAAAATGGCTTTAGGACCGAAGAGATAGCATGGAGGTAAGGCGTTTGCCTTTCATGCAGAAGGACGGTGGTTCGAATCCCGACATCCCATATGGTCCCCTGGCAATTTCTGAGCATAGAGCCAGGAGTAACCCCTGAGCACTGCTGGGTGTGACCCAAAAACCAAACAAAAATAATAAAAAATAAAAAATTGGCTTTGGAATCATCCTTTTAGGATATCTACTATGTGGCCACTTTGAACTTAGCACCATTAACAAACTAGAGAGAAGAATACCAATACCATGAGGTTGTTAATTTAGCTAAGTAAGATAATACGGGGATAGCTGGGTGTGTGGCTCAGTAGTGAGCATGTGGCTCACATACTTTGTGTGTGTGAGGGCTTGGTTTGATTTCCAGCACTGGGAAAAAATATGTGGAAAGTAATTTACAAATACAAATCTATCTATAAATGACAGATATTTTTACTAAATTTTATCAGTATTGATTATAAGACACAAACCAATCTCAAAAAGTCCTAATAGGAGAGAAATAGAATATAGAAAATAAAATGGAAAAAAAGCAAGTCCCATTTCCCAAGTTATCAAGGCACTGTTTCAAAAATAGAATAAATAATTTTCACTTAATGATTTAACCAGCTCAACAAATATATGACTTTATCATCTCCAATTTACAGTGGAAGAAAACTGAGCTTAAAGAGCAAGTTCAGAGCTACACAATTGGTCAATGTTTAGCTCCCTGCTTCAAATCTTGTCTACTTCTAAACTTTCACTTCAGTCTGCTTATGTATGTGGAGTGACACTCCTTGGTGTGGGGAAAGGTTGTAGATGACAAGGCTGGCCCTTCATGGTGACATGAAGAAGTTGAATGAAGTGTGTCTCCTCCCATCCTCTTTCTCATGTGGAGAGGAAGAGAGGTGTCAGCAGTTTCATCAGGAATCCTGAAATTGGAGGAAAACTCAAGAGAGTATCTGGCAGAAGAAGGCTTTTTACCCAACTTCAGGCTTACCTTGCACTGGATGGACCCAAACAGAGACAAAGCTCAGACTAGTCTCTTTATTGCTACCAGGTGTAAAGGTTCACTTTTCACCTTTCAGTACAGGTGACCAGAGAGAAACTATGATTTTAATCTGGAAAGGAAGTGTTACTACTGGTCCTTCCTGCTCTGTCATGAATTCTGAGTCTGAAAGGAAACAGCATTCTTGTGCAAGGAAAAAGAGAGCAAACAGAATGGGGAGGAGCACTCAGTGGCATCAGTGACAGGGGGCAGGGAGAGAAAGATTTGGGAAATAAAGACGGCATAGGCATTCTTTGAGAATGTGTTGTTTTATTCTGTGTTGTTTTTTTGTTTTGTTTTGTGTGTGTGTGTGTGAATTTTTTGTTTTGTTTTAGAGCCATATCAGGGATTACTCCTTGGCACCACAGTCAGGAATCACTCCTAGCATTTTTAGGGGACCCTATGGGATTCCAAAAATATAACCCAGGTCAGTCGTGTGCAAGGAAAGTGCTCTGCCCACTGTACTGTCTCTCTGGCTCCAACATAGGCATTCTGATTGATGTTGTTTGCACCAGTGACTACTGGGCTTTCAATAGCCAAATTAAATGAGGGATGGAAGAAAATCCAGTTGGAATAAGCCTGTCATTAAAAATAGAAAACCAGACCTGAAAACCATTATCGTCACATATGTGTGCTGAAATAATCAGTAATATAATAAATAATAAACAATAAAAATCAGTAATAATTAGTATTGGGCATCATGCTAAGCTATACCCACACAACAGCTCGTTGAATCCCTGTAACAATGCTTGAAGGTAGCTGCTGTCATTCTCCTGATGAGACGGGGAAATCTGTGCCTCCAAGAGATTAAAAAACTAACTTTCCCAAAGCTTTATAGAGTCACACAAAGTCTATGTCTGGGTCTGAATAATTCAAGAGCCCACAGTCCTGATTGATTTGCCATGCTAGTCAGGAAATCTTTGGAAATTTCTATCTCAGCATACATGAGGCAATACAATGCCTATTTGAACCTCTGGAATTGAGTCACTGGCCCCTAGAATATAAAACCTAAATAATTAATTCTAATCAATTACTGAAGTCCGTATACCATCAATGAAATATACATGTTATCTACATTGTCATATATCATTTAACATAATGTAATCTATGAGGCCAATCTAATAATAAATCCCTCTTTTGAATAACAGAAGCAAGAGATCTAATTTGCTGTGGTAAGGGTAAGACTTAGACTTGCTGTGTCTGAATACAATGCCTTCTCTTTTGACTTTTTGGTAATCCCTGACTCGTACTATTTGTTAAATAAATTTGCAACTTGGAAAGACAAAAACAAAAAAAAATTGCAACTTGTGTTTAGGGAAAAATGAAGGGGTTAATTTTTGTTGCTTGTTTGTTTAATTTGGGCCACAACTGACAGTCCTCAGGGCTTACTTCTGGCTCTGTGCCTAGGGATCACTCCTGCTGGGACTGGGGAAGCAGAGGATCAACCTTGGGTTGGCTGCATTCAAGACAAATGTCCTATCTGTTGTGCTATTTCTCCAGTCATCAAAAGGATATTTTGAATCCTTTCTTTTATTCTGTGAAGTGTTGTGTTCTTATTTATTTATTCTTATTTATTTAAAATAATTTCTATAAGTCTGCTGCTTTTGTTCTTACCTCTGAGGCTAAGGAGTGTTAGCCATGCAATGCCCTCTCATGCTTTGATTACATACCACATATTTTGTCCTAACAATATCACTGGATGAACAGTGCCAGGCAGAATTATGGGAGACAATTTGGAAATGGCCACTTGCCACAGTGGAAATGCAGCCAATTCCATTTCCTGCTCAGGCTGTCACATGGAGCAAAAATCTGGAGGCACCTTTCTTTGACTCCCACGTAACTTCACCTCTTTCTCTCTTCCATCCAGCTGCCGGCTGGGCTGGTTGCAATTCGCCTTAGGCAGTCTGCTGCAATTTTCCATGTCTCAATCTTATCCTCCATTACAAAAAAAAAAAAAAAAAAAGAAAATATAATAGGCTGAAAGAATTCCGATCGCAGATGCCAGACATCAAATTACACAGGTAGTAATCACACAGATTAGGAAACATAATGAATACAATATTCAAGCTGAACACAGACAATGAATTTTCAGTATGATACAAGCTTCTTGTTAATAAAATGAAATAACAATTTTCTTCTTATTAAAGCTAAAGCAATCTCTGTTTTCTAAAGGGACACATACATGTCCCTCAGACCTCTAAGCTGAAATGATCAGGAGCCTAACACTCAAGGGACCAAATGGATTTATAGATATTTTGGCTGACTCTTACATTTCAGATTATGATGCTTTTATTGCTCATTATGCAGTGATTTAGAAGTTCCTCCTAATGTTTCTAAAAACCTTTTCAGAAACAAATAGATTGATATTCATAGCAAATGGGACACAGAGAGATCCTGATGTTATCTTTGGAGGATGTGAACTTTCATCCCAGCTAACATGGTAAGCTTCTGTGACCTTGGCTGTATAAAGAGAGATTTATAAGAATGAATCACTATGAATGGGCTACCTGGAGATGGGGAAACGGGGGAGGGAGAAATAAGGGGGTTCATTGTCCATAGAGAATTTCAAGCAATAATTAAACTGACTAGCAGGCAGTCTGCTTTTCATTATCATGCTCAATCCATGCGCAGCAATGTCAGTGATAAACTGGTCCTCAAATATTTTGTTGGTTCAAGTCTTAAGCAATTGATTCAAGTAAATAAATCAATTGTGCATATATACACATATGCTTCCCGTTAACCCATTTTTATTACTTATTTTTTCATAAACATGATATTTTACAGGGAAGTTCATTCTAAAAACTCCCAGTTACACAGTTGGGCTCCAACACATGGAGACTCACTCCATGCACAAAGCATTTGTTTTCAGGGAGAGTCTGGAATGACTCAGATTGCTGGGAGCTGTTTGTGTTTTTAGCCCCATGATACTACAGACTCCTACAAGGCAGATTCAGAATAAACAATAGCAAGTGATGGGAAAGACAAAAAACAGAACTTCTTTTCTGTCATTCCATGTGACCATTTAGTGTTTTGTTTATTTAAAATGTACCAGGGTAAGAGACCAGAGCAATAGTGCAGCAGGTAGGGCACTTGCCTTGAACAAGACTGACCCAGGCTCAATCCTTGTATAATCTCCCAAACCCAGATTCCCTGAGCCCAGAGTCAAGGGTAAGTCCTGAGCAAGCTGGGCAGGGCCCCAAAATAAATAAATAAATATTTACCAGAGAACAGGGTAGGCATCTTGAATTAAAGAGGCTAATATGTAAACGGCAGCTAGACTTTTGTTGGAGATCTCATGTGGACCATACAGATGATTACTTTAAATACACACCTGAACTCTAGGTTTGTGATGCAATAAACTCATGTTGATGTTGCAATGTTACAACAATGAAAATCCTTTAAAAAATTAAGCAACTTGTGTGACTGAAATTCAACCAACAACTTCTTTTTAACTCTATCCCACGGTAATTCAAACAGTTCTAAATATTAAAGCAAAGCATCTGAGTGTCTATGTTGTACAGAGTTAAATTGGTTTGGTAAGGGCAAATTTTCCACCCCTCATGGAACATTTAACTCATTTTGCAGCATATTTTTCTTAAGAAAAATTCAATCTCATTTTGGGCACCATGGTTTATGAACTGTTAGTAGTAGTATATATATATGTACTACTGTTCTTAGTAGTATGAACTACTGTTCATACATACATATGAACTAGCTGTTCTTAATGTACATACATCATGTAGTCCAGTACCACCCTCTACACCCAAGTGTGTGTTTCCATCATCACTGTTATTTCCCTACAGTGATTCTTTATGCCACATATGAGAGAGATAATTCTGTTTGTCCTTCTCCTGACTAACATCACCCAGCATGAGACACTCCAACACCATATACATAGCAGCAATTTCATGATTTCATTTCTGTTGTCTTAATATAAATTAATGAATCCTATTGTTGGTAGGGGGATGGTGAGGCCTTCCTGGGCTTGACCCGGCTCCCGCAGCCCCTCTGGTCTAGCAGATCTGAATGCTGCAGGGTGAGGGCAGAGAGATTCACAAAGCAGTCAGATGAAGTTTCAGGTGTCAGCTAGCTTTATTTCACAGTCCTACTGCCATGTACACCTCCCTCTATACTAAGCCTTTTCATAGCAGCTACTTCCCTACTCCTCTGGCTCTCTCAGCCTCTGTCTCCCTTTCAATTGCTTTTTTCCAGGCTTCCTAACTGGCTTCCAGGCTGACCAACTCCCTCTGGTGATGCTACTGCTGCTGCTTCTTGATGATGCTCAATTGCTAATGCTGAACCTGATGCTGAATCTCTGATGATGTTGCCTCTCATACACTTCTCTTTCTTACTCTCCTTCTTATCCCCTCTCTCTCCCCCATGCAGACTCCTCCACACGCCCATTTCCAGTTGTAGGCAGTTCTGATGATTCAGGTGAGATAAATAAGAAGTTGGGGGAGGGGATACCCACAATTTCTTCTTGCAGCTGAATACTATTTCATATGTGCATGGTCCATAGTTTCTTTACATAGACACTTGCTCTTGGACACTTGGATTGTTTTCATATTTTGACTAATGTGAACGATGTTGAAATAAATATAGGAGGAAAGTGTCTTTTCTAAATTGAGTATTTGAGCCCTTAGGTAATGTATTATACTTTTCTACTGAAATGTATCTTCAATTTTTTTTTTTTGTTTTTGGACCACATCAAGCAGTGCTCAGAGGTTACTCCTGGCAGGCTCGGGGGACCATATGGGATGGCAGGGATCGAACCTGGGTCCATCCAGGGTCAGCCGCATCCAAGACAAATGTTCTACCACTGCGCTATCACTCTGCCCCCTAAATATTTCTTTTGTCTGTTTCTTGCGGGGAGAACCACACTCGGCGGTGCGTAGGGGTACTTCTGGCTCTATGATCAGAAATTACTCCTGGAAGGCTCTGGGGATGAGGTGCCATATGGGATGATTGGTATTGACCTTGGGTTGACCATGTGCAAGGCTAATGCCTTACCCACTGTGCTATTGTTCCAGTCCCCTTCAAACATTTCTTATCAGAGTCATACTCAAGGGTGCTAGGGTTTGGAGAGGGGACTGGGGGTTGGGGGTCCACTCCCAGTCAGTGGTTTTTGGCCAGAGGTTTTAGGCCTGACAATTTGGTGCTCTGGATGTGTGGTGCCCAGGGTCACCAGGCACTCAGCAGTGTTCAGAGTCCACTAGACTATATTCAGCAGTGGATATAGTGTGGGCCTGTGCTACTAGGGAGGATCAGTCACTGCTCAAACATGCAGGCATTTGTTCTACCACTTACGTTTTCTCCCTGGCCTGAATCATTTTACAACTAAAGAAAAATCTACAACATAATAATGGCTACTAATTCTACACATTGATTTGTTGTATGGCAGAAAGATATGTGGCCAGGTACCACTGACAACTGAGTGAGGCATATATACTGGGGTGTGAACTCACCTGTTAGACTCACCTGAACCCTGAAGAACAGTCTCTCCTGGGAGGTGACTGTGTTTGAGAAGTATTCCTTTTTTTCTTTTATATATATATATATTTTATTTAAACACCTTGATTACATATATGATTGTGTTTGGGTTTTAGTCATGTAAAGAACACCACCCATCACCAGTGCAACATTCCCATCACCAATGTCCCAAATCTCCCTCCTCCCCACCCAACCCCCACCTGTACTCTAGACAGGCTTTCTATTTCCCTCATACATTCTCATTATTAGGACAGTTCAAACTGTAGTTATTTCTCTAACTAAACTCATCACTTTTTGTGGTGAGCTTCATGAGGTGAGCTGTAACTTTCAGCCCTTCTCTCTTTTGTGTCTGAAAATTATTATTGCAAGAATGTCTTTCATTTTTCTTAAAACCCATAGATGAGTGAGACCATTCTGAGTTTTTCTCTCTCTCTGACTTATTTCACTCAGATTCCATGTACATCCATGTATAGAAAAAATCCATGACTTCATCTCTCCTGACAGCTGCATAATATTCCATTGTGTATATGTACCACAGTTTCTTTAGCCATTCATCTGTTGAAGGGTATCTTGGTTGTTTCCAGAGTCTTGCTATGGTAAAGAGTGCTGGTATGAATATAGGTGTAAGGAAGGAATTTTTGTATTCTATTTTTGTGTTCCTAGGGTATATTCCTAGAAGTGGTATAGCTGGATTGTATGGGAGCTCAATTTCCAGTTTTTGGAGGAATCTTCATATCGCTTTCCATAAAGGTTGAACTAGACGGCATTCCCACCAGCAGTGGATAAGAGTTCCTTTCTCTCCACATCCCCTCCAACACTGCTTGTTCTCATTCTTTGTGATGTGTGCCAATCTCTGTGGCGTGAGGTGGTACCTTATAGTTGTTTTGATTTGCATCTCCCTGATGATTAGTGATGTGGAGCAGTTTTTCATTTGTCTTTTGGCCATTTGTATTTCTTCTTTGTCAAGTGTCTGTCCATTTCTTCTCCCCATTTTTTGATGGGATTAGATCAGGTGTCCTCAAACTTTTTAAACAGGGGGCCAGTTCACTGTCCCTCAGACCATTGGAGGGTCTGACTATAGTAAAAACAAAACTTATGAACAAATTCTTATGCACACTGCATATATCTTATTTTGCAATGAAGAAACAAAACAGATACAAATACAATATGTGGCCTGCAGGCCATAGTTTGAGGACCACTGGATTAGATGCTTTTTTCTTGTAAAGTTCTGTCAGTGCCTTGTATATTTTGGAGATTAGCCCTTTGAAGGACCTATACAAAGAAAATTATAAAACTCTGCTCCAAGAAATAAGAGAGGACACGCAAAAATGGAAATACATACCCTGCTCATGGATTGGCAGGATTAACATCATTAAAATGGCAATACTCCCCAAAGCATTGTACAGATTTAATGCGATCCCTCTAAAGATATCCATGACATTCTTCAAAGAAGTGGATCAGGCACTTTTGAAATTTATTTGGAACAATAAACACCCTAGAATAGCTAAAGCAATCATTGGGAAATATAATATGGGAGGAATTACTTTCCCCAACTTTAAACTGTACTACAAAGCAATAGTTATCAAAACAACATGGTATTGGAATAAAGACAGGACCTCAGATCAGTGGAATAGACTTGAATATTCAAAGAATGTTCCCCAGTCATACAATCACCTAATTTTTATAAAGGAGCAAGAAATCCTAAATGGAGCAGGGAAAGCCTCTTCAACAAGTGGTGTTGGTACAACTGGCTAGCCACTTGCAAAAAAATGAATTTAGACCCCCAGTTAACATCATGTACGAAGGTAAAATCCAATGGATGAAAGACCTCTATATCAGACCCGAAACCATAAGATATATAGAACAACACGTAGGCAAAACACTCCAGGACATTGAGACTACAGGCATCTTCAAGGAGGAAACTGCACTCTCCAAGCAAGTGAAAGCAGAGATTAACAGATGGGAATATATAAAGCTGAGAAACTTCTGCACCTCAAAGGAAATAGCACCCAGGATACAAGAGCCACCCACTGAGTGGGAGAAACTATTCACCCAGTATTCACTTTTTTTCTTGAGCTCTCCATAAGATCAGGGGCTCCACTTGAGAAGTGGTCTTTTCCCCAGATCCTTTTGGGTCTTTAGAACTGTGCATCATCTTCAAGGTTCTGCAACATTCTGCCATAAAAAGAAGACCAATGCGACTTAAAGCTCAAATGTGTATCCCACCTGACATAGGTCCTTCCTGAGCTTGCAGGTAGATGTGCAGTGGTCAGTGAGTATATTTGTGACCACCACCAACCACTGCACAGACAATAGTTCTCCATCCTGGCTGACCACAGAACTCCCCTAGGGAGTCTTTAAAACCTTCTATCCCAGGTCCCTGAGCAATAGCACAGCTGGTAAGGAGTTTGCTTTGCACGGGGCCAACCTGAGTTCGATCTCAGGCATCCCATATGGTCTCTGAGCCTGCTAGAATTTCTAAACACAAAGCCAGGAATAACTTCTAAGCCCTAGCTGTGTGTAATCCAAAAATAAAAAATAAGTAAAAGAAACATACCTACGCTATACCCCCAACCAATAGATTAAGAGTCTTTGGGTTTTTTTTCTGTTGTTAGGAGCTATTCCTGATGATGCTCAGGGCTTACTCCTGACTCTATGCTCAGGGATTACTGGTGCTGCCAGGGATGCAAGAAAAACCTTACTATCACTCCAGTTCCTTGGGGAAGATCTCCAATCAAGATTTTGGACCCCACTTTTACTGCTGCCCCAAGGTGATACCAGAATATTTCAGAGTCTGAGGGCCTGAGCCCATTCCACCTCTCTGTCTTTACCACATGGTAACTGGGGAGTCTCTAGAAATTTTCAGTCCCCACCATGTCCCATTCCTGGTCTTGGCCTGGCAACAGTAGGATAGCTGCCATCAAACTGGGGGTCAGGTCATGATGCCCACTCTTCACCGACCTCAGTAACAAGCTAGCCAGGTTGTCTAGAGCATTTCAAAATGAGGATGTCATTAATAATAACAAAAGACAAATGGCTCCTTAAGACACCCCCCTTTTCCAAAGTTGAAAATGGGACATTTGTGTGCTAAGGTGGTGCCCAGATGCCCTGACTTGCAAGAGAGCAGTGGAAAAGAAACAACTGCTTCCTCCAAGCCTGAGCTTATTTGCCTATTAATTTCCAGGAATTCTGAGCAGCAGATTCATTTAACCTGAGTCTCTCTCAATAGTTCCCCAGGGCCTTGCCCTGGGACAGAGCGGGCAGGGGAAAGTCCACATTGGCCAGAGTTCAGGGCTACTACCATAGCTCATGAAAAGAGAAAAGCAGCCCTGTTTAAAGGAGGCACAAATTAGTAGTAGCAAGACAAATGTTAATGTTTTCTTGAAATTAATTGTTCAAGAACCAGCCCTCCACCCCCACCCCAGCTCAGCTCCAGTGTCCCTATTCAGCAGAATTCCAAGGCTGTTGTTGCTTTTGGGCAGAAACCTGGGGCCTGCCCTGTACTGAATCTGGGGGTCCCAGCTGAGACTTTTGCTCCAGTTTCAACTGCACTTGCTGCTTCCCAGCAGCTTAGGGTCCCCACGACTACTGTTTGCTAATCAAGGACATGTTTAAAGTTTGGGTTGGAGCCTGGCTCATCAGGAAATTGTAGAGATTGGCCCCATCCAGACACCTGTATACAGGATTTTACTGTATGGTGAGACACCTGGCCCTGCTAGAGAAGTTCCTCTCTCCCAGTTTAGCTGAGATCACTGGTTAGATCTAAGCAATTAAATATCCTTGTGGGGGGCCCGGAGAGATAGCACAGCTGTGTTTGCCTTGCAAGCAGCCCGTCCACGACCAAAGGTGGTTGGTTCAAATCCTGGTGTCCCGTATGGTCCCCCGTGCCTGCCAGGAGCTATTTCTGAGCAGACAGCCAGGAGTAACCCCTGAGCACCGCCGGGTGTGACCCCCCCCAAAAAAAAAATATCCTTGTGGGGAGTGGTGGGCAGTTCCTTCTGGAGAGAGTTGAAGTGTAATCTTTATTTTATTGTTTTAGGGCCACACCTGGAGGTGCTCAGGGTTTTAGTCCTGGTTATTTGCTAGGAATTACTCTAGGTAAGATCAGGGGACCATATGGGATAGAATCTGGGTCAGCTATATGCAAGGCAAATGCTCTATCTGCTGTTGTATCACTCGAGCCTTGAAATGTGATCTTTAGAACTTGGTAGTTGGTGTTCTGTGCTAAGTACCTTTTGGGGGTAGGGGGTATCCTTGTCTGTGGCCACCATCTTGAAATTGTCTCACCATCTGAGTATTTCTCAACATTCTTATCTGTAGAACATTAAAGCATGAGTTTATTAAGTGAGTTCCTGTGATATGTACATTCTGATAAACAAAACTAAACAGTTACTCAGAACCACTCATGTATCTGAGACTATTCACTGAGGGGCTAAAATAAGGGGCTAGAAAAAGTAGTAATTCCCAAATTTATTAAACCATGACATTATTTTAAGGTGAGAATGGGTGTTGTCTTTTTAAAAAAATAAAATAAAATAAAAAAGACCTAGAATCACAGAGGCATTATCATATCTGTCTATGATTTGGTTTCTCTTCTCTGTGAAACAGGAATAAAAGAGTACTTCTACAGATCAAGGGGTTGAAGATTAAATGAAATCAATACACAGGCTGAAAACTCTGGGATACTTTCAGAATGGGTCCACCCCACCCTGCCCCTCCAGAAAACCCAGCAGCCTCCACCCACACTGCCATCTTCCCAACAGAAAACCAGCCTAGCTCTTCTATTAAATTCCAAGAGAAAATGATGACCACTAACTCTCCCCTGGTAGTCTAGTCTGGGCTGATACCTCTAGGACCATCACAGAATGGATGGAGGCAAATTTCATTTTTGGCATGAACCACAGCCTCACCCTTCTACCCTGCAAGCAAAACAGCACAACTCCAAAACTTAACCTTTTCAAACTGCCAAGCCACCAAATTTATTTCAGATCTATAAATCCTGGATCTCCCTGAAACCAAAAGCAGCCCTGCCACACCTTAAAATTTCATAGTTTTATCAGTCCAGTAATATCACAAAAAAATCTGATGGGAAAGTTAAATAGAAATCTACCAAGCTCAGTGAGCCTTAACAGTAACACAGAAGGCTCAACTCGAATCAATCACAGCTCAGTAAATCCTTAGACACTGACTTAAGTAACACTGTAGAAAGATATAATAAACATTTCAAATTGACCTTTGATCTAATTTTTGATAATTTCATTTACTTTTGTGTTGCAACAAACAATAGAAAGTAAATGTGTTTGTGACTTCAAGTGAAGTCACAAAGTGAAGCTGAGGCTGGTGGTTGGGAAATTGGAACACTGGTAAAGGGAAGATCACACTAGAGGTAGGATTGGTGATTGAACAATTAATGCCTGAAATAACTGTATTATGAACAACTTAATAACAGCGATATAATAAAAAATAATTAAAAAATATATCAATGCATGTAAATTAGGCCAGTGTTTGGAACAAGGGTTACCCTAATTAGAACTTAAAGTCCAACTCAAATGCATATTATTTATTTGTTGTTTTGTTTCTGTTTTGGGGCCACACCTGAAGATGTTCAGGTGTTACTCCTGGCTATGCACTCAGAAATCGCACCTGGCTTGGGAACTATATGGGATGCAGGTTCATTCTAGGTTAGCCATGTGCAAAGCAAACGCCCTACCACTTGCACCACTGCTCCAGCCCCTCAGATGCATATTATTAAACTGAAATTTAGGCACGTGGAATCTTAGTTTATCTCTAAGTTAAGAACTTAACGTCTTTAGAAGCACACATGACATATTGCCTTTAATTTGCTGAGCAAACTTCTGGCACAAAGCAAATGTTGAAAACCAGCTAGCTAAGGCAAGCAAAAAAAAATTTATCTCATTTATCGAAGGACAGCTTGACCAAATTTGAAACTTAATAGACTGAGGCTCATTGACTCTGGGAGAAAGAAATCATAGCATTCATTCCAAAACTTGCCCAGGATCAGGGCCTATTTCCATAGTTCACTTGTGAAATGAACTGTTATAATCCCACAAAAGGGTTTATGGATGCCATGGTAAAATATGTAATAATTAGAGTTTATTACAAAATCTTAAAATAGACCTTATTTCCAAACTACAAATGATAATTTTGAAAAATCTGATCTAATACAGATTTAAATTACAAGAGATTTCTGTGGACTTACCATCTGCTACCATTCATCCCTCTCCTCCCCCCCAAACAATCTCAATATTTTGGAGAATATAAAGGAAAAGAGATCAGGTTTTTTTCTACCTTCAATGAGATCATAGCTATAAATAGAAAATTGTATACAACTAATATAATTAAGTATTAATTAACTAAGTTTGTGCTATTGGAAATATCTGTACACTTGAGTGAGCTAGTAGTACCATGATCTAGTACTAAATATGTAAGTGATCAGATTTCCCAAAACTGAAGTATATATGCACCAGCAAACTCCCTGTACAACTGATTTGATTCCCAATATAATTCCTTTTACCCAATAATAAAGCAATCAAGAAGTCTTGATAAATGACAATGTTCCAAGGAACCCATATTATTGTTTTTACCATTATATTTCTGAATGTTCGACCTTCTCCTTAAACCAACCAAAATCTCAGTATAACCCTTTCAAAGTTAATTATAAAAAATATTTTAGCTAAAGCTAGAATTAGCTAAATCAAAATAGAACTTTGAAATTTCTAACATTTAATTATTTTAAGCAAAAAATACATTAACTCTAAGTAGCCATTATTTCTACTAAATTAAAGCAATGACTTGACAATATTTTTCTTAGCTTTTAAAATATTATTTTGAGTATCAAAAGAAATAAAACCTAATTCCTCTTGGAATTCAGCAAAGTCAAACAATATTAGAGATAGACATGGAATCCTGATCCATATTTATCTTGAGCAACTTTGCAGTTTGGTAACATCTTCCTGTTCTATTTTTAATGGCTATAAAGTTTCTATCACATACAGTAATTATCTTCAGTCTCAAAAGGAGAAAGGAAATTCCATAAGAACTATATGAAACCCCTGAGTGTACAGGTGCCAGAAAATATTGTTTTGTTTAGTGGAGATGATATCATAAAAATATGGCTCTTTTTAATGCATGTTCTCCAGTTTATTTTTGACACCATCCCCTAACATCTTTATTTGATGTGGAGCAGAAGTAGTAGAGAAAAAGAAAATCAGGGTGGTGATTATATACCACTATTTTTAAGTGGTATATTCTCTCCAACAGCCTCTTTTTTACTATTCGCAGCTATAGCTACCTTCTTCCCCAAAAGTTGGGACGCAATTTAAGCCATAACAAGCAAAAGTATTTTAAATTTCTCAAGAGCAAGCTGGGCTTCATCTTGGAGAAAATTGGAAGAAATATCAAAGAGAATTTATTGTCTGATGATCACTCCTAGTTATTTAGTGAAAGCTATAAGAGAAAAAATAGCAGCGGTTAAAAGATCTGTTGAAAACTTTCTTTAAGGGCGGGCCTGGAGAGAGAGCTTGTGGTCTCATTTTATGCTTTGGAAACAGGAATACCTTTGATAACAAGTGATTAATTTTTTGTTGCATTTGTAGATAAGTTATATCAAGCAATTACACCAGGTTATTATGATTGCTTTGGAAAGGACAAAATAATGACCTCATTAATGGCGAATTCCATTCAGTGCAGTGAAGAGTAAAAGTGTCTGCCACTCTGCCCATTCACAGTGGAATCATTAATAATTACTTCTTTCCACAGATGGAGAATGTGCATTAACTGGATGTTAGAAAAATAAATAGTGCTTTTCTGTCTACTACAAAGTGCTTCCCCAAAGAATGCAACAGTTCTAGTGTCTAAAGTAGCTACAAATGTACACCCACTTCAGAGAGACAACTTTATTATCAATGGACTCATTTCCTTAAATGAACAAAGGTGAGTTAATCGATATTTTCTTCTCAGATCTCAATATCTAAGTTTGTGTTCCCAAGCAAGATGAATTACAAGGATTTATCCCAGGAAGGGCACAAGAATACATGGTTTTGTTGTGGATTATTAACAGTGGACAAGTGTCTCACACTGACTGATAAAGAGGACCATTTCAGAACACCAGGTTCCCTTAGTGAAGGAGGGTGGGATGAAGAAAGAGCCTGAAAGAGACCAAGAAGAAATACTTGGACACTTTCCTCACAAGCCCACTTTGCATTTCTCAAATTAGTTGATAAAAAGAATGGAGTTGGTATATCCTTCACTGAATATTCCTCAGATACTTGGTGAGTACAAAATCACCCGCCAAGGATATTCCCAGTTTCCCCAGAAATTCTGGCAGCCCCTGAACTGATCTGAACAAAATTCACTGGGGAAAAAACCCAAACTTTGCCCAACAGAGGTCGGGTAACTCGAGGGCAATTTATTATCTTGGGTGTTCTGCTACTGGCCTGGAGTTTGGGTAAGTAAAGATAATTTTCAACTCCCTCTGGCAACTGGGAGCTGAGGTGTCCTGGTAGAGAGAGCAAATGCCCTTCTAGCATGAGCTGCTATCCTAACAGTCTGCAAAAAGGGTAGCTGGGGGGGAAGGGCTGCTATTAGTGATGTGATCTGATTGCAAAGCAAAGCTGGGGAAAGTTGTATGCCACCCCTAAGCCCCGACAAACACACACACACACACACACACACACACACACCACCACCACCACCACCACCACCACCACATCCAGTTTAGATAAGAGGTTTTCTCATTAAACATTTAGAAACAGATTATCCCAAGTTCTGCCTATTGCATTGTGTTTTGGTCTTCTGACTTAACATACAACACATTACCTAATAAAAATCACACCACATTAAACAGGCTGTGTTGAGTATGCTGCAGTTAGTGTGACTTTATGGGTGTTATTTTAAGTGTCTGTTCTCTAAATTCCCCTGGACTTTATGCTGTAAACTCCCACAAACACAAACAGACCTCCCAGGACTGCAACCCCACATGCTCCAGCTCTCTACTAGGAGGTAACTTTCCTTCCAGGAAAAATGAATGCCCCAGATGCCCCAGATGGTTGCATTTTGTCCAAGACTCTTGAGTACCTGCTGGATAGCCTTGTTTAAAAACTCCTTCTAAAATAGATGGCTAAGCAAGCAGACAAAAAATTTTGTGTAATCATAGAGAATGTTTAGAAAACATTGGGGAGGGAAATCATGCTTTTATGCTCCTTCCAAGAGGATAAATAATGCAATTTCCCTTCTACAGGGCCCCCGGTAAGCTGGCTTTTGTATTGCTAATAAAACAAAGAAAAGACTTCGTCTCCTGAAGGGAGTCATATGAAAACATCAAATATTTGGCCATTTGGCCTACAAATGTGAGCCAAAATCAGGTCCTCTTATGAGTAAGGCAAAGAGGGAACACAGGCACTTCAAAGGTTTTCCAGAAAGATACGACTAGCAGCACAGAGAAAAATCTCTTGTGAGAAATCTTTTGGGTTTTTTTCCAGAAAGGTTTACCTAATTTTAAGAGTGGAGTTGTCTATTTTTAGCTAGGGAGGTCAGTGCTTTCCTGCACTCCTTTAATTTATAGTTTTGTTTTTATTTTTCCATATGAAACAGCATTTCTTATTTAGCTGTGAGTTTGGGGATCACACTCCATAGTGCTCAGGGCTTACTTACTCTCTTTAATGCTCAAGGGACTGGATGTGGTGCCTGGAACTTGACTTGGATCTGCAGAATGCAATGATCCTACCTGCTGTACTATCTCCAGCCCCTGAAATTATATTTCTAATGAGTTTCTTTTCTCTTCTTTTCTTGTTTGTTTTGTTTTGTTTGTTTTGGGGCCACACCCAGCAGTGCTCAGAAGTTATTCCAGTCAGAATCGGGGTGGGGTGGGGGTCCATAGGGAATGTCAAGAATCAAACCCAGGTAAGCCCCTTACAAGGCAAACGTCCTACCTGCTGTGCTATAACTCTGGCACTCTAATGAGTTTGTAATACCCTAAAAGATGATGCTTTTAATGTGTAACAATTGTTTCTGTACAGTTCTGAACTTTTGTGAGAAAAGGGACTTTTGACCTTTTAAGTTCCCAATGTATATTTGTATACTTTTTTGCAGCACTAAAAAATCATGGCTCCAGATAAAACTGTAGATGAGAAAGTATCTGCATAAATAGGTTTCCTAAACTTTATTCCAAACCCTTCGAAGGCCACCAGAAAGGGAGGTAGAATCGCTGGTGATGTGGCGACACCTGCTGGAAAATTTAAGAATGACATCAAAAGTTCCTGTACCTTCCAAGGGTCAGCAAAAACTGCATTTATCTTTGCACCATCTAGCGAAGTGTCCCAAATTCATGCAGTGTAGCACTATGCCCTTTCGTCATGCTGATTTGTGCCATACTGGAGAAGATGCATTTCTAGATATCCTAAGAGTAATTGCCATATTATAAACCAAACTTCATGATTTGCAATGTAAACACAGAGTATGTTTATGTTCAAGGATCTTAAAATGTCCCATCTGTGAAAGGAGGATAATAATATTACATTAAATAATTCATGGTATGGGATGAACAGAGATCATTCCTGTTAAATGTTTAGAACAATGCCAGCCACATTATAACAGCCAGTCATGTGAGGTCTTAGTAAAATTTGTATTTATTCTGGTACCTTGAACACTGGTTGGTAATTACCCCCATCAGAATGATATGTATTCATTTTCTTTTCAGATATACGAATTAACATTGATAGGACTGGCACAGACTTTAAGATGTCAGGTTCATCTCCTGCTGTGGAAATTGAGGTTCCATGCCGCTCCCCCTTTGAAGGCCTTGAAAAAGGATTCTGTCCACCTCTCAGTAAACGAATTCCCTCACCTGGTTCTCTTACAGTCTTGTCTCTGTTTCTACCTGTAGCCTCCCAACTGTATCCCCAACTGCTGTCACTTACAGCTCTTTGCTGACCACTGCTTCCCCTACAAAGCTATTTTTTCTCATATGCATGTGCCACCTTTATGCTCCTATAATAGCTGTATTATTTTTATTTTTGATTTAGGGTTAATGTCCGACAGGTATCAGGAACTGATTCTAGCTCTGTGGTCTGGAGCAACTCCTGGTGGTACTTGGAGGACCATACACCATGCTAGACTAGAACTGGGGTGGCAGCATGCAAAGGCAAGTGCCTTAACCCAGCACTGTGTCTCCAGCTCAGACCTGGGGCATTTCTGGAACCTCAAACCTCTACAATGAGTTGATCTCCCTTTCTCTTCTTCCCTGCTACTTATGCCACACCTAGTACAGGTATTCATTTATTCCTGCCTCTGCTCCAGCTTTCTCACATCGCTGTCCCAATACGCTGAAATCATTATTTCCAAAACATGAGCCTGATGTTAGTTCTTCTATTGCACTCCTCCATGACAATATACTTCTATAACTACAATTTATCCACCAAGAAGTTCTGTTCAGAAAAAAAAAGTTCCGTTCAAATTTTCCCCCAAAGAACATCATAGCAGATGACAGCTCTTATTTTATCATGGGAATAACAAGATGGTGGTAATTTCTCATATTTACATAGAATTTTGTTTCCCCGAGCAGCCCTTTGAGCAACTAGTTATGAGTCCTTAATCTCCTACCTAGCCTCACAGCAGTATGAAGAAGGCAGGTTCTACCCTCACCACTGTAAGATGTTCAGAATAATGCCTCTCATAAAACTCTACAAAAGAGTTTGCTAGCACAGCCCAAACGTGCACCTATGGGTCATATGAGTGTACCCACAGAGGGCATCAGGGTCGAAGGGTCCTTTCCAGGGCATCGGGTTAACTTTACCCAATTCCCCAGCATTCTTAGAATCCAAAGAATTAAACCTGGTATTACCCAAGCAACCAGCAGAGGTCAGTCAAGGACAGTTAGATTTCTGATAAAAAGCTTTCCATGGTGGGAGGCTGCGTTATCCTTAACCAGAATAACATTTTAGAGTCATACTTGGCTTTAATATTTATTGTTTAATGTTGTCCATTAAGAGTTACAAGGTAGCAATTCACCCACGTCCTGCCAAAAAGAGAGCCATCACCGTTGAAACCTGTGTAGAGAGATCAGCTGCACAGTCATGAGCTAGGGGTAGGTAGCTATCAGTGGAAGAGAAATGAGACAGTGATATCACATATTTATTGCTGCAAGAGCATTTTTTATTATTAGCAACTCCAAATCAAAATTACAAGGTGATACCATCTCATACCAATGAGAATGGCACTTATCAAAAATACTGAGAAAAATATATATTGGGGATATGGGAGGGGGAGGATTCTTATACTGTTGATGGGAGTGTTGTCTAGTTCCCATAAAAAACAGTTTGGAGATTTTTCAGTAATCTGACAATGGAGCTGCCACATGACCTAGCAATTCCACACTAGTACACAAAAAAAAAACGCATCATTCAAAAAGACATATGTATACTACACATTGCAACACTTGGTATAATAGCTGAGATGGAATCAATGTAGGTTTTCAATAAAAGATGAGTGGATTATGATAATTTTGTACATATACACAATGGAATACTATGCAGCAGCAGAGAATGACAAAATATAACTTGGGTGAAATTGGAGGATATCATGCTAAGTAGTCAGAATGGTCTCACTTATCTGTGATCTATAGAAAAATTGGACTAAGAAATATGAGGTATTAAAGGAGAAAATAACTTCATCAACTTGATTTGATAATATTGGAAGAAGAAAAACAGAGAGGGAAAGAAATCAAGGGGGTAACAAGAAGTGATGGACAAGAAATAATAAGGACCCTTGACTGCTCTGTATCCAAACCACTGAAAGCACAAGACCTAAACTACAGCAACCAAGAAGAGAGGCTGGAATATGGGAGAGAACTTGAAGACATTGGAGGAGAGAAGTTGGCACTAGTGGTATACTAGTGGTATACCTAAAATACAACAACTATAAATAACTTTGTCAATCACCATGCCATAATAATAATAAATTGATGGAAATAAGAGAACCTGAAGCAGGAAGAAAGAGTGCTGGACCTGAACACTGAGGAGTAGCTAATGGGTAGAAGAGCCAATTGGTTCCAAGAGACTCAGAAGGCTGCAGAAATACCACATAGGCTGACAATATGAGGAAAATAAAAATGAAAGCTTGGACACTCAAAAGTCTTCTCTGGTGGCAGCATAAATATGTAGGAATAGATTTAAGACCATTTGAATAAAGCCCAGAGGAGGGAAAGATGGTATTGGGGTATGAGGTCCATGTCTTGAATAGGCTGCCCTGGCTCAATCCTAGGTAGCGCATGGTCCCCAAGCATCATGGTGTGGCCCAAGTCATCCCTGTCTCTGCAGCACTGTGTTTTTTGATTCCTTGCATGAAGTCACAGGTCAGATTGGTGATTTTATCTAAGCCCTTAATGACTCTTATGTGGTCACAATAAAATAAGATAAAGATAAAACCCAGAAGTGTTGCAGCTGCTGCCGTGCTGTGTGGTTTAGACTTCCTAGTGACAAATACAAGAGGTATTTTCTGTAATACTTGACTGCTTTAAAAATGTGTTCATTAGCATTACTTTATATCAGCTTCAAAAATCCCAGGAATATCTGAGGCCACAAACCCCACTTCCTGGCAGATCCCACATCTCATGGTGTTTTGAAACTTCCCTAGGTCTTTGCACATAATAGGAATTCCATAAATATTTGTTAAATAGATCATTTCTGAAGAGGTAATATGTCTTTGGTATCTAACCCCCAGAACACTAAAACATTTATTCTAAAGGATATTTGAACATCATTAGGTACTCGTTGAAGCACTCAGTACAATGGCTAGGATATAGAAAGGTTAAGTGTTCAACCACAGATGAGTGAATAAGGAAGGTGTGGTATATACACAGTGGATTACAGATATACTTCACACTAAACTGAATGCCTATAGATGTAGTTCAGAGGAATAGTACACAGGAATAAAAAAAATAGTACACAGGAATAAAAAAAAAAGACAGAATTGAAAGATGGTTGAATTTTCCACAGAGTATTTCAGCAAATTTGCTAGAGGTGTACAGATGAAAATTACTTCATAGACAAATGATCACACAAATATAATTATTGAGATATTTAGCTTCCACCCAAAAAAAAAAAAAACACACAGAATAATGATATGTAAGAATTTATCTTCCTTGGGACTGGAGAGTTAGTACATAAAGTAGAGCACTTCTTGCCTTGCACACAGTTGACCCAGGTGAAATCTCCAGCACCCCATAAGATCTCCCCAGCCTATCAGGAATGACTTCCGAATGCAGAGGCAGAAGTAAGACCTGAGGTGCATGGCCCAAAAACAAACAGAAAAAAAATAACTTATCTTCCTACAGTTAGTATTCAATTCATATTTGTTTGAGTTAGACATTCTATTTGTTAGATATCTCCTTCATTTTTATCTTCATTTTGTCTTCTTTTTAATTTTACGTATCAAGGATTGGGCCTAACATTGCTGACCATCCTTCTAACTGGCATCATCTCAATGCATAATCCCTGTTTCTTATCTTGTCCTCATCTTACAGAATGAACATCATCAGTTTTTCCATGTTTCCACGTGTCCTGTCCCCAGCCTTTATTCTTAAGTTCTTATTGTGTAGTCAATGGACCCATTTAAATATATGTGCAGGGGGTTTGGGAGACAGTTCACTTGCCTAACATGTGTGAGCCTTGGCATCAGTCCCCAGGACCTCATGATCTTCCCAAACTCTGTCAGGTGTGACCTGGTGGTTCCTGAGTATCCCTTAGTCATTTCAGTATTTCCAAGCAAAGCATGGGAGGATACATGTTCGGGGGGGGGGGGGGGGAGAGAAGGGACAGAGGAGGGAGAGAGAGAGAGGAAGGTGGAAGAAGAGGAAGAAGGTGGAGGAGGAAGTGGAAGAGGAAGAAGAAAGGATATTTAGAGCATATCAGAACCACTACCACATATTGAAATGATATCATTCAAGCAGTAGGATCGACAGATCTGCCTGTGATGGGATCTGAATTTTCAGCGCATTTCCTTGGTGGATTTGCAATGCATCAACTACATTATCTTTTTTGTACCACATCTCCATAAAAGAAGTGCTGAGTGAAAATGAAATCAGGTAAAAATTGGAGAGACATTGGGAACATGGCAATGGAAGAGGGTGAGTCAGGCCAACACTTCCAGCTCTTGGCCCAGGAGTGAACACACAGTCCTCCCAAATGTAAGGGCAGGCCCATTAGGACTTTCTCCTCCTGCAGTGTGGCCACACCCACAAGACTGTGGAGACAGTCTGGCACCAGGAGATCAGAGATGGGGGCTTCCAGGGTCCCTGAGCCTCTGGAGAGGACTTGACCTTCCTCTTTGTGTGGGTTCTCCACACTCACCAAGCAACACTCTCATGCCTGCCTCCCAGCTGGGTCAGAGCGCGGACACCCCAGCAACAGGGGTCTGGTCACCAGGTGTCTGCCTAACTTGCCAATTCCCTTTCAGCAGCAGCCGGGATGTGAGCACTGCCCTTGATGGGCATAAATGGATACAGTACAAGCGATCATTTATTAGAGAAGAAGGAGACAGCTTGAGCCTTGGGAAACGTGGGGGTTCTGTCCGTGAGGTGAGGATAAAAACTGTGAGAAATGACAGGAGGCAGAGGCCTGAAGTCTGGGCCAGACAGAGGCCAAACACCTGGCAGGGTGAGTCCATTGCCAATAATTTAATTCCAGCCTAGTCTGTATAGTTAACATCAAGTTTAGGGGCCTGGAAAATGGCAGAGTTAAGAATAACAGCAATTCATACATCATCATCATATTCTCTAGCTCTTAGAAAGAGAGAGAGTGAAAGGAGAGAGAGGAGAGAAAGAAAGGAAGGAGAAAAAAGAGAGAAAAAGAAAAAGAGAGAGGGGGAGAGAAAGAGAGATGAGACAAAGAGAGAGAAAAAGAGAAGAGAGAGCCTTGAATTGTAGGAGCACAGTTACTGCTCTCAATCTCACAGTAGTTTCCACCATCCCCACACCATACCCAGGAAGTCCAGAGTTCTGCTATGTCCTCAATACCTGAAAATTGACCACTGAGTAGCTCGCTCCAGCCTGAGTCTCTCAGCTGCCTTTCTTGAATAATGAGTGATTTTCCTAAGAGAGGAGCTGAAGAAGGGGGCCTGGACTCTGCAACTGATCTCAAGGATCCCCCCCTCCCCAACTCACTCTCCGCTTTCTTAGCACTGCTTGCACTTTAGAGGAGGGATGTGGTGAGAGAAAGTTGGCCCCAGATGTGTCCCGGGTATCTCTGTCCAGAACTAGAGAGAATGTTTGGCACATCTTCTAGGTACAAGTAAACTCCTAACGGGTGTTGGCAGATGACAAGCAATTAGGTGGCTGCACTCCATGATCAGCCCATGGGGTAAAGGGCCACCTGAGGCCAGATTCCTGGTGAGGGACTGTTTGGGTTAGAATGAGGCTGCTTTTCCTTCAACATCCCCACTCAGGGACACTGGACCTCCAAGTTCACCTTTAGGGGCAACTTCAAACTGGCCACTACAGTGAATTTATAAGGTCTCCTAAATCTGCCTAAATTTTCTTAAGGGAGAAGAGAGAAAGTGATGACACAGAGAGAATACTTTGTGCTGGAGAAAAAAAAAAAACTGTCTCTTGACTTTGTGACAAATGTGGGGAAGCAGAGAGGCCTTGTGGTTGTCCCACCGAGTGAAGGCTATCCCTAAGGCACAAGGAATGGAAACAGTTGTACAAGGGAGGTCTTTGGACAAAAGGCAACCCAAATGTCCCCTGCTTTCTGATGAACCCCTTTCCCTGGGTGGAGTGTGAGGAAGTTTGACTTCTTCAAGGCACAGCTTCAAGTACAAAGCATCAACACTCACTTTGGGGATCCTGGCATGTGGACTTCCTCAGCCTTCTAAGTTGTGTGTTTGTCCTGGGCTCTGCTACACAGACATAAAAGCTGCTGACTTTCACCATTGAGCACAGTCACTCCACACTACCCAGGAGGAGAAACTCCTGGATTCTAGAGAAAGTCCTTCTCTAGACCTGGTGACCACCCCCCAGGTGGTGCAGGCTTCTGACAAAGACAGACATAGTGATTCAGCTAATGGGAAAATACTTCTGAAATGGGTTGCAAGTTGGTTTACAAAAAAAGGAGTTGGGGGAAAAAATCTATTAGGTTGCAATCTCTTTTTGGGGAATGTGTTTCTAAAGGGAGTTTACATGCCATGGAAACAAATCCCTGAAGCTCAGTTTCAGCTTATTAGTGCTAAATTGGCCACAGCAAATGAGCACTGCAATTGTCAGTGACCTGAGGTTTTTATAAGCACTTGGGGACCGTTTGCAGAGATTTTACATGCACCCCGTTGAGCAGCAGGCGACCTACGATTCCATTTTAGAGCCCAGAATAGCAATGAAGCTACCCCACGGTGCCCTCCAAGGCACAGATCTCTGGGGTGGAAACATCCTTGAGCTCTTTGCCCAACAGCTTGGTTTTACCCAAGAGACTAAAAGAGGCTCCATGAAAAAGTTCTACCTGGGGAAGGAGCCTAATTCTCAAAGACTTCAAAAAGAATAAGAGATGTTCAGCCTGCCAGAGATGGGGATGGCTATGAAAATCAGCACAAAGGGCACAGGGAGAGGAGCCAGTGCAGCCCCTCAAGAGAACAAGTAATGAGGACTAGTGAAGGGAGCAGAAAAATATCACACACACACACACACACACACACACACTCTCCCTCCCTCTCCCTCCCTCTCCCTCCCTCTCCCTCTCTCTCTCCCTCCCTCTCCCTCCCTCTCCCTCTCTCTCTCCCTCCCTCTCCCTCCCTCTCCCTCCCTCTCCCTCCCTCTCCCTCCCTCTCCCTCTCTCTCTCCCTCCCTCTCCCTCCCTCTCCCTCTCTCTCTCCCTCCCTCTCCCTCCCTCTCCCTCCCTCTCCCTCCCTCTCCCTCCCTCTCCCTCCCTCTCCCTCTCTCTCTCCCTCTCTCTCTCCCTCCCTCCTTCCCTCTCCCTCTTCCTCTCCCTACCCCCCCCCTCTCTCTCTGCTGGAGAGCTGGGTCCAGATCTTACCCCTCTTTTATTATAGTTTTCTATCATCTATGACCAGGTTTCATCCTCTCTGGAGTCCTCATGCTAGGGGCAGACAGATGAACAAATAAAATGTGTTCTTGAGAGAAGAATTCAATAACTGTAAAAATAAAGTTTGTTCTATAAAGGAAACCAGCCAGAGGCAAAACCAGGCAGAGATGGTAGTGGGCAGACATCAGTACTGTGGGGTGATGCATGAGGCCTCTGGAGGTAGGACTTTGGGGAGACCCATTAAGGAACAGCAGACAGAAGCCAGGTCTCTCAGAGGCCAGGAGCAGGTAGGAATTCAAAACAGGAGAACAGTAACAGTAACCATGTTTGCAGGGAAGGAGAAAGTTCTAGATTCTCTTAGAAGGCAAAGAAAGCTATCATGAGGGAAAGCAAAACAATATTAAAGGGTAGCCTGGGGCCTCAAAGTGGTAGAATCTTGTCAGCAGGTTTGTATTTTAATTTTTTTAATGCTCTGCTTTGAAATTTAATTTCTTCTCTTCTGCAAAATAACAATATCATGGTGCTTCATGGTGCCCTATGGCCAGACCATATAACTCGGACCAAACATTTTTTGAAGTGACTTTCAATATTGTCTTTTCTCCAAACCCCAATATCTAATTAACTGATTAATTAATTCTGTAAGCCTTTACAAATCTCTACTATGTGCAAAATATTCTATTAGCTTCCTGAAATATTCAAACTAGAACTTCTGAATGAGATCTCTGCCTTGCCCATTTAGACCTGCGATTGGTGATTTGCTATTCAGGGCATCTGTGGAGTAGAATGTGTCAAGGAGTATGTCATCCATCATTGGGACTTAATGAGATGACATTTGAGATAGGTCCCCAAGGGCAAATAGAAGACTTTCATCGGTAAGAAGGAGCTGTGGGTGAAACAACAAGACAAAGAGACATCACACATGTGGCACAGAAAAGAGGACCATCTTTTAGGTACCAGAACAGCTCTTATTGAACTCTCAACCTGTTGGGTGGGTTCCAGAGTTTGTAGAGAAGCCAGGAAATACCATTTCTGTCACTGTGAGCCCTCCACAAAGAAGAGGTACAGAGCATTGGGAAACAGCATCCACGTGTGAGAACTGGTATATGGCTTTGAACTATGAAGACTGGCATACTCTGAGATAAAGAAAATACAAATATGCCCAACTAAAAAGTTGAACTCCACAAGTTAAAATAAACATCCTGTTCTTAGCAATTATCAATACTCTTTTAGAACTCATACTAGGCCCAAGTGTGAGGGTCCCTCCACTCCAACCAAAATGAGAGCTGAACTGAAAGCTTAATAGATGATTGGATACCTTAAAATAACACGTGGGGAAATGGTAACAAAGCTGGGTTTGGGCAGATCAGGAAACACAGGTGAAACACTCAGCCTCATGGAAGAAAAGGCTTTACTATGAAAAATAGTATACTTGATCTTTTATTTCTCCCTCTCACATATGCATATGCACATATACAAACTCACACACAGGAAACAGAAAAAAATGATTTCTTGTAAGCCAGAATTTTAATTAGATGTGAGTTTTCCAGGCAAAAAAAAAAGGTCTTTTCCAAATATGACCATGTTTACAGCTCTGACATGACTTATGAGTGAATTTGCCTATATACAGCATGTTCAAAGAGACCAGGTGATGTCGCTCCTAACATAGAGAATGGTTTGTTTGATTGGAGGGGGTGGTAATGGAGATGCTCAGGGCTTATTTCTAGTTCAGGCTCATTAATCATTCCTGGTGATGCTTGGTGTGGGGGACCAAATGTGATGTTAGAGTTTGAACCAGGGTTAGCCAAATGGAAGGTAAGCACTTTCACAAACCCTGTGCTATCTCACTGGTAGAGTTTTTATTTTAGACTAAAGAGGTTAAATTTCCCATGAACAATCTGAAACTAACCATTTCAGCCCACGGTAGACACTTCAAATTCTTTTGCCGAATTATTTTGTAACTAAGTCCTGTTTATACCTCTTTTCATTAATATTTTATAAAATAATTTTTATTGTGACCAAAGTGAATTACGAATCTTTCACAGTAATATTTAAGGTACATAATGAATCAAAGCCATTCCCACCATCAGTGTTGTCCTCCCTCCACCCCTGTTTCCAGCATGCACCCCCTGTCTTCCTCATTTGCCCCCTGGACTGCTAGTGTAACTACTCCCCTCTGCGTATAGCTTGTTGTAAGATTGGGTATCAAGTCTGTTGTTGAATTTGGGTTTGGTGTTTGAGTCTGATCATTTTTTATTTCCACTCAATGTTCATACAACTGTTTGAACATTATTTTTCCCCCTTAATTCATGAGGCAGAACAAGATGATTCAAATTATGTGGTTCTTTTGGGGGGGAAGAAAAAAACAAACAAACAGAAAACCCAAACTGGGAGGATTTCATCTAGAGGTTATTAATATCAATTTAAAAGATGAAAAAGGAAAAATAAAAATATCAACTACACAAAAAAGCACCCAGTGCTAAAAACAACCACCATCAGATAATAACCATGAGAGAGAAAGAAAATAAAAATAAAAAATATTAAAAAATTAAAAAGAAAGAAAAAGGGAAGAAAACATAGAAAAGAGAAGAAAAATAAGAAGAAAAAGAAAAGAAAATGAAGGAAGGAGAGCTGGTATGGCAAGGTTTTGTGGGTTTTTTTTTTCCTTTTGCATAGGCACAGTCAGTATTGGGGAAATTAGAAAGGGATTCCCTTGGCCTAAAAGATACAATCTTTCCATTAACTCTTGAGCAGTCAAAGAGATGTCATAACTGCACACTGTTCAAAATAGAATCCTACCAGTTTGCTTCAAACTGAGCAAATTGAGTTGTTCATACTTTCATTCACTGTCTTTGCTGGTATTATTTCCCCCCATCAACTCCAAAGAAATGTTTTGTTTATTTGTGCTTTAGTGGCTAAATATTATTTACCATGAGAGACAGAATGTTTGTACAAACTTTCTTCTATAAATTTGTTCAATAAATAAAATTCAGACATTACCATGCCTGCTGGAGGCTTAAGAAGGTTCAGAAGCTGAAAAATAGGATTGAGATAAAAAAAAAAAAAAAAAAAAAAGGAGGCTTGTTTATTCAGGAAGTCACTCTGAGTTCATTGTAGAATTAAAGAGATCCAATATATCTCTAGAACATGGAGGACTGTGTCTCTTAAATATGAGAACCTTCGGAGGCTCTCCAAACAAGGATAAGGGGTCCTTCATATATCTTTCACTTCATTATAACTACAGCCCTCTGCTTTCATTCTCTCCCACATCTCCCACTTGCCCAAGAGGGGAGTCCTCCAACAGCCTGTGTCTTCCAGAGGCCTTTTCACCACCATCAACCAGAGGCCAGACCTGACCTTAATTGCACCACATGCTTGGTGAGTCTGAATCAAGACCCTTGCCTGAGCCCAGGTTGTCAGAGTGCCAAGCACTGCAGGAGACACCAGATTCCAAGCACCATCCTGCAGTATGTACTAAATAGACCTGTCACCTCCACCATCCATCAAGCTGCAAAGTTTTCCAAAGCTTTGTCACTCCTTATAGGAAAACAGTGGTGCCTGATCACTTGCATGGGAAAAAATTTTGTTACTAATTTGTATCTAACTTACTTTTCAAGAGTCCTCTCAGCTCTCAACTTCGAGGTTGAACCACGTTAACAACGGCTGGCTTGGGACGTCCCTGTAGGATTTATAAGAAATTAATGTTAGCGCCCTCTCAACAGAAAGCATGGGCTTTGCAAAACACACCATATGCTTGTCACTTTGCCAATGAATCAAGATGTTTTTGCAGCCTTCTGAGTCTAAATAATTAATGGTAATGTCTAAAGATTACCCCAAGGTTCAGGGAGTAAGGATAGGGCCTTCACAGTATCCAAAGTTACCCAACTTCAGCCAGCCCAATAATTCATATGATGGATAGTCTGGCTGCATGACGGCTCTCCACCCCCCACTACACACATGCGCTCATTTCCTCTTTTTTTCCTTCTGTTTTTCCATAATTAGATTCTTTGGGTTGCGTCAAATAAATGCTACTGCCTCTTCCAAACATTTAATAATATATTCCTCAAGCTTCCCTTAGTGAATGCATAATGGTTTATCCATTCATGTTATCATTGTTCGTATCTAGGAATGCATTTGCTCTCAGTTCCCTCTCAGCAACCTATTCATCAAAACCAATAAATCAAGCTAAATAAATCAATAGTCCAACTAATTTTGATAACTATAGGGGTAATATGTCTTTCTAAATTTGGGTGCAAAGTTCTTGCTCTATAAAATAAAGGGGCTTATCCATAATGATTTTAAATCTTTCTCTCAACCAGCAAAATCCATTTTCAAATTTTCTATTCTGTGGGGAAAAAACATCCACAACAGTTAGGTCTATTTTTTGATACATTTTTTTCTCTCATTTTATCTTGTTAATTTGAAATGCTGTTCAGTTCTCTTCTGAATGGCCTATTCATATATATATATATATATATATATATATATATATACATACATATATAATGTTATAGGAACCACTCCCAGTGGTATTCTCCTACTTTGAGCTATCTTCTTATATTCTATTTTGATTTTTTTTCATCAGACAAATAGAAAGATCTATCTCATTTTCTTGGAACTAAAAAAGAGCTCATTGTGACAGAATATTTCCTACATATTGAATATTACACTTCCTTGATACTTTCACAGTCATTATATTTTGATTCACACACATGAAAGTTTTAGATTAGGAAATCAGTTATTAGAACTGTTTTAGAATTTCTGAACCAAATCAAACATAAAATTAATCATTGGAAGAGCTATAGTTTGAAGTAAAATGTTAACTAGTCCATCAACTTCTTTTCTATGATGATGCTTCACTGAAAATCAAATTCAACTACAGCCCTTTCAGGACAAAACAGCACCTATAGGGTGTGGAGCAGTGGAAACCTCTGCTACCTACCATTAGCAACAACCTTACCAACCCCATTATGCAAGGGTTCCACAGAAGCTCGCCTTCTGAAAGATTCACTTGATAACTGACTTCAAGAAGCAAGATGCCTAATGTTAAAGGCTTGACAAAGATTGACAAAGTCTTGACTTCATAAAAGGTGGGAAACACCTATTTACTTTAAATGTTTGAAATCTACAGGTGTTCTTATTCATCAACTCACCATTATTATTATTATTATTTATGTCTTCTGTGGTAGCTCAGATTCCTACTTTTTCCTCTAGTCACTTTAATCCAGAAATATTAACTGGAGATGATCCAATTTAGCATAATAGAATAATTGAAGTCATAGTCTCTATTATGAATTGATATAAAAGAAAACACTGCTCATAGCAAAAGCCACTCTTCCCAGAAATTCAGCAAGCTCTCGGATGTATATTAACTAGCATTAGTTTCATATATCTTTAAATTGAATCCATACTCATGCTTAATGTTAAGATATGTAACATGGTCTTCAGTAAAAGAATGAGTTCAATGGCTTCCAAAACACTGGACTGCATGCCTTGCATGCTCAAGGTACTAAGTGTGATTCTCTGCACTGCAAGGCCTCCAGCATTTTGGGATTAATCCATAAACTGTCAATACTGCACTTCTGTAAATGGCTGGGTAGCTATAGTCCTGAGATCTTCAGTGCTGCTGGGGAATGCCCCTCCACAAAGGATATAGGTCTAGGTCAATGTTTCTCAATTATTTTCTGTCATGCCCTCCTAGGAAGAAGAAAACATTTTTTGCACCCCCCGAGCAACTGTAAATAGTATCTTTATTTAAAAAAAAAACTTTAACCTGCAAAACAAAATATATAAAATAATTTGAGCTAATTTTTTTTAATCAGAGGTGAAGTGTGGATTAATGGCTACAATGAGCACGTTTTGCAATGCATCGCTTTTCGAAGTGGGGTCTGAGGCAGGACACAGCAACTCTCAGCTCCAGAGACATACAGAGGCATAAACATGGGGCTTAGCTTGTAATAACAGTGTTTGTCAAGGTCAAACGTGCCCCCCTCTTTACGGAGCCTCGAGCCCCCCCCCAGGGGGCGTGCCCCACTATTTGAGAAGCACTGGTCTAGGCCAAATAAGGCTATAACTCTTGTGTGAGTCAAGGCATCAAACAGTAGAAGATGAGGTCCCTCTGAGCTCTAAGTTCTGAGCTGCCATTTTTACATTTTAGAGAAAGTGTTACTCATATGTCAGATATTAAAGAATAAAAAAAGATAGGTGCCAGACCAGTGGCATAAGCACTCTTGCTAGCCTAGGACAGACCACAATTCGATCCCCCAGCGTCCTATATGGTCCCCCAAGCCAGGAGTGATTTCTGAGCACATAGCCAGGAGTAACCCTTGAGTGTCACCGGGTGTGGCCCAAAAGCCAAAAAATAATAATAATAAAATGAAAGATAGTATGGTTTTAATACCTAAAGATAATAGAGATGAAGGTCAGGAGGACCAATTTGTATTACAGGGAGCTTGCTACAAATACCAGGAGAGTGCGGTTAGAGCAGAAAAAGCACCATTATGACACTGAGAGTTGGAAATTATCACAATGAACAAGAAATGGATGCTGAAAAAAAGAGGTGAGATGCATATCCCTTTATTAACAATATTACAAACCACTGTGAATAAAAAGAAAAATAAAAGAAAGAGAGAAAGAAAGAGAAAAGAAAAATGTCTGCCACAGAAGCAGGCAGAGAAGAGAGTAGGGAAGTGGGTGCAGGAGGGAAACTGGGGACATTAATGATGGGAAATGTGCCCTGGTGAAGGGTGTTGTACATTGTATGACTGAAACTCAATCATGAACTTTGTAAGTGCTATGGTCCGAGTCGAAGGATGAGACCACACAATTTGAATAAAGCAAAGCAAAACTTTATTTCATCAACCACAAGCCCCAAACGGACTAGCCAGGGACACCGCCCACAGGAGGCGACCCCTCCTCCAAGGTCACAAATTAATATAGGAGATGAGGAGGTTATAGCTTCTGATGATCTTTAAAATGATTGGTTGTTGTCTAGGGTACCTTCCAACTGCTCCATGTCCTTTCCAGATGGGCTACCAGCAGTGGACAGGTAACTAAAAGTGGTGTCAAGTAGAAACTTAGGCTTGAGAAAGAGAAGCCTAACATGGAACCCTGTACAGAATTGTATCTCCCCCATTCAGAACCGAGAGCCCCATATTAACTATGTGGTTCAATTAAATAATTTATTTATAAAAATAATAAAGCATAAAAAATGGTTAAAGTGTTAAAATAGATAACCTAGAGATTCACAAAGAGTGCAGGATTCTAGGCACAGAGCAAAATTTGTCAGATTTCTGGTATAAAAAGTATTGACTTCATACTTAAAGTGTAACCAGAACAATGCAACATTTTTATAAATGCATAGTGTCAAGGTTGAGTTCAAATTCTCAGAACTTCCCAACAAAGGGAAAGACATATTTTAATGCTGGTCCATTCTGTAATAAGTAAGGCTACCAATCGCCAAAGAATTAAGATGCACAGACTATTTATCAGGTTCTGGGAGACAGCAGATGCCCTGACAATAATTTAGAGAAGCTTTCTTTTATTTATTATCATCTTATTTTGAAGCACAAAAATGCTATACCCACATTAAAATTCAGACATTCTCATGACACATAACCTTGTTTCTTAAGTAAATGCTGACATTAAAAAGAAAAGAGGGTATGGAATTTTTTAGCTTCAGACACAGTAAATCTTTAAGAGAAAATCAAGAATTATATTATTATTTATATATTTAGAAATTATATGTTAATCTTATTACATACAAAAGTGGCCATGTTTTGGATGCCCTCTGTGACACTTCCCAAACCATCTGGCAGATGGAACTCCTGTACCAAGAACTGTACCCCGCAGTGGTCCTCAAACTATGGCCCGCGGGCCATATATTGTATTTGTACCTGTTTTGTTTCTTCATTGCAAAATAAGATATATGCAGTGTGCATAAGAATTCGTTCATAAGTTTTGTTTTTAATATAGTCAGACCCTCCAATGGTCTGAGGGACAGTGAACTGGCTCCCTGTTTAAAAAGTTTGAGGACCCCTGCATGAGCAATTGTTCCAAGGATTCTACTTGAGGCTAAAAACTTAGCAAATACCACTGTACCAGAAATGGGGAAGAACAGCACAAAAAAGGGTGCCATCTCCCCATGATTAGTAATACTTAATCAGGCTTGACTCTGGGCCTTCTTTCCTCTCTCTCAGAGGACTCAAGTTCAAGAAAATAATACCTATTAACACTGTGTTACTCCAGGGGCATTTCTAAACCTCATTGTTCATGCTTATCTTCTCTTAGAGCATTAACTACCCTGCTGACTATTTGTCTTCTATGTCTTGTTACCCTTCAAGTATCCCAGTTTCTTTGGCCCGTTGTTGGAATGAAATAGTGTCTCTGGTCATTAATCTGGGACCCATTCTTTCCAGATCCTCAGTTGGGGAGAATGTCCTCGGCCCCCATACGCACCTGGAGGAGTAAGTTGACCCTTCCAGGCAGACAGAATTGGCTTAGCCTTGAGCTTTTTCCAAAGTGCTTGCTTGTTACAATATTAGAAACATTTGGAGTAAGGGATGAGTATTTGGATTGTGTCCCTTGATCAGGGTCCTGCATCACCATCCCATGTAATTATTCTTTTAGAAAAAATGGTCTCAACAGTGTCATCCCTCTTTCTCTCACTAGGTTAGTCACTCTATGGATAGTCTGGGGGACAATGTAAGACACAATGACTTTTTATTTAATCACCAAGCAAGACAAGTACCTTATATTCACCTAAGGAAAATACTACCTATGGTACTTCAAAGATCTAAAGAAAAAAAACCTTAAAGATCCTAAGTTTTGAATTAGCAACCCACTGGTCCTCTCAGTGTACATAATATCACTGCTATGGTTCTTTGGAAAGTAGAGCCTGGGGCAAAAGCTTATGAGTGAGTATTCAATTGGTGTCATCCTTGGTAACAACAGTGAAGAACACTGCAGAGAGACTGAGAATACAGAAGAGAGTATAGACACAAGGAATTTTCTTTTCTTTTCTTTTCTTTTTTTTTTTTTTTTTTTTTGGTTTTTGAAAGTTTTGGGGTCACACCCAGCAGCACTCAGGGATTACTCCTGGCTCTGTGCTCAGAAATCGCTCCTGGCAGGCATGGGGGACCATATGGGATGCTGAGATTCAAACCAGCATCCGTCCTAGATTAGCTGTGTGCAAGGCAAATGCCCTACTGCTGTGCTATCTCTCCAGCTCACACGAAATCTTGATCCTCCAAGTCCAATCACAGCCATGGCACTTCCCAACCAGCCATTCAAGAAAGCCATGGGAGAAAAAATAGGTCTTCAGCTTCCTCTTTGGTGGGGCAGATGTATGCCCTTTGTGTACACATATGTATCCTGCCCTTCTAATTTTCACACATGTCCACACCATCACCATGCAGGTTGCATAATGACACCCATGACAGAGACACACAGGCATAGAGATGGAAACTGTTGTGATGTGCTTGCATTTGGCACATTAGAGCCACATGGTATGTCTGATTGGCCCCACAGTGAATGGAAAGCAGTCTGGTGTCATAAATATTGTTAATTGACTCTCAGATGACAAACTATTGATTTTCTGATGTGGTCATGCACCTCATATAAACCATGGCTAAAAGAAAAAAAGAACATCTTTCACGAAAGGCCCCTATACTGGAACTCAAGAGATGTGTTTGAAAGCATAAATTTGGCAATTTTCCTGTCCCCAAATTTATCCTGACTATGTAGTATTATTTTTATTTAATTTTATAATCTATTATTACTACATTGTAAGAGTTGAGAAAATGAATGCTGGAAACATAATAAAAGTTGGCAAGGTTTTTTTTTCTATATAGAAGGGCAGATACAGAGTTTATCTCTAGAAGTAGTTATTGCAAAATTAATTTTGATGTTGATACTATATTCATGGTATAAAGAGTTCCTATTTCGGGGCCTGGCGGTGGCGCTAGAAGTAAGGTGCCTGCCTTGCCTGCACTAGCCTAGGACAGACTGCAGTTCGATCCCCTGGTGTCCCATATGGTCCCCCAAGCCAGGAGCAACTTCTGAGCACATAGCCAGGAGTAACCCCTGAGCATCACCGGGTGTGGCCCAAAAACCAAAAAAAAAAAAAAAAAAGAGTTCCTATTTCCTAAAGAAGCCTAGGATCTTTCTAGAACATGGGTCTCTCATCTTTCTCTCTTTCCCTTCCTCCCATCTCTCTAAATTTATTTTAATCAAAACTTTTTTATTTTTAAATAAAAGCCTATTTTCAGGCCCCCTGGGCTGACCACTTAGTCCAGGGGACTGAGATTCCCCCCCCCCCACGCCAGACTGGTCTTCAGGGCCATGCCTGGTTAATCAAGCCCTGGGGGGAAGGTGGGGGAGAGAAATTCCTCTCCTATGCATACACAAACTACAGAGGCAGGGGCTGCACCCAGAAGACTCCACATGCCAGTTCTTCTGTTTCTCTTCAGCTGGTATGTTGGGAGCTCTGGGCAGGACAGCTAGCCATAGGCCCCCTGGGCTGACCACTTAGTCCAGGGGACTGTGATCCCCCCATGCCAGACCAGTCTTCAGGGTCATGCCTAGTAAATCGGGCCATGGGGGGAGGGTGGAGGGGAGAAATTCTTCCCCTATGCATACTGGACCCCATCCAGGAGTTCTTTTCTTACTAGTATTCATATTCTTTTTAACAACACCCAAAAATATTCTTAATTCTCGACTTTTTCTAGGAAAAAATATGGAATTCCCTAGATTTGGAGGATAATATTCAAATAGGTCTCTAAAATCAGTGTATATATAGACGTGACTTCCTATACAGTGGTCCTCTCTGACTGCCAAGCCTAACCCATAAACAATTCATCTATAATGTATATAGCCCCTCTGATATATTTCCCCTCCCCCACACCAGAGCCTCTTCTACTCCCTCCTCTCCCAATCCAGATTCGTTATCTTCCCCTTAATTAACCCTCTTTACCCTCAGTTCTTTAATTAGTTAGGCACCAAGACAGACCTCCTGCCCCAACAGATTCTGCCCTTTTGCACACCCCGACAAAGCTCATTTTTACTCCTTAACTCTCTCACCCCCAACCATCAGTACCCCACATTTACCCTTTTTAACTTCAGTACTACACAGTCTTAATCACAGACCAAAGTCGTGCATTAAATTTAACAACCCCCAACTATTTCAAAAGACATAAAATGGACACATATGTCTTTTGACTATTTTATGTGTATTTTCTTTAACAGCTATAATACTTTCTAAATATTCTTTTACCATGATGATTCTACACACTTTTTATCTTGTCTTCTCTTTGTGAGCTGTTCAATAAGGAATTTTGGTGGAAGAGTTCCTCAGTTTAATGCTTATGATTGAACCATGTCATGGGGATTGTTGGACTTGTTCTTATGGCCCCCATATGTGCCGATAATGCTACGTGGCATTGTTCCTTGTTTGCATAGGCACATTAAAATGGGAAAATACTATACATACAAATAAGTTCTTATCTAATAGAGATTGAAACACACAAATCATGTAGTGCAAAGGGACCTTACACCCTGAACATTGACATAACGACCTGGCACAGGCCTCAGAAGAATGGGCATTTTCCATTCACCCCTGAACCAGGGAAGCCATCAACGAAACATCCAAGTTCACCTGGAAGCAATCCGCTACCAGGGAAGACCCTACCACTGCTCAGACATCGACCTGCTCAAAAGAGACTTCCCTTAACACTAAGAAGACTTGACAACAACAACGACCTGCTTACAGGACAGGGTACTCTACATTGCCCTTTAATTGTGAGGTAAAATGAGAGGACGCTCTGCACCAGCCTGACTGCAATGTAGGATATGCAGATTCCAGGATCTTTAATACAGAAACATGATACCAACAACAGAGACTGTGTGAAAATAAAAGTATTGGCACTACAGACAATGACCTGGATTGGACAACCTAGTTTGCCTGGAGCCTAGAGTTGGTCTTATGCCAGGAAACTTCAGGGGTAGGGTCTCCTTGTATTTAGGTCAAGGCTTTTTCTTTCCATGTCCCTCATATTTTGGTGGGCCTATGCAAACAATAATTGCCACTCTAACACCGTTTTTACTGTGCTCCTTTGACTCTAATTTTTAAGAAAAACAACCCACTTAAACTTTTGAGGTTAACTTAAACTAATATGCATGTGCATGGAAATGTTAAAAAGTACTTTGCCTTCAATGTTTAAGGAGTTACATAAGTTTTATGGCTTTAGATTGCTTTGTGTGCTGCTAAGAAATATGTACTACAATCTGGAGACTTGAGGGACAAAGTAATTATACATGGGTTCTGTTTTTATTTTTCATAATATTCTTTGACTGAAAGTTCAAAGTTAAGATATCAGCAATGGGACTACAGAGAATTCTGTTTATGGGTGATTGTCCTTCCACTGTAACTTTACCTTGTCCTCTTTCTTTGCATCTTTGTTCTCATAATTAAAAATAAAAAATTAATTAAAAATATAAAAAGTCTATTTTCTACTATTTATTACTGTTAACTAAAGCCATAATTTTGTCTTGGTACTGAGTATTTCTTTACTCCCTGCTAGGAGCTCAGTGCTCAGGGCACCATGTCGTGCCAGGGGATCAAATCCAGAGCTCTAGCAAGCTTCAGTCCTTTGGATTACCTCTCTAGCTGTAGAATAGTTTTTAACTATAATATAATGATTTAATATTTTTCAGTGTTTTTTATTTAAACAAATTTATTACATATATAATTGTGTTTGGGTTTCAGTCATGTAAAGAACACCACCCATCACCAGTGCAACATTCTCATCACCAATGTTCCAAATCTCCCTCCTACCAACCCATCCCCTACCTGTACACTAGACAGGCTTTCTGTTTCCCTCGTACATATAAAAATGACTAGAAACAATATGTTATTTAACAATCAATCAATATTCAAGTAGTTAACAAAAACTTAAGTCAACGTTACTAGATCACCTTATAATAAATCATCAGCCTTGATGTACCTAATTTCATGTAAAAATTAAAAGTACATTTTCCACTGAGAGGAGTCTATAGCTTTGTTAGAGATACAAACACATGTCTAAAATTCCTGTAACCAAAAAAATGCAGAAAATAACTTCTTTAGCTGAAGTACCAAAATTCAAGGGCAAATAAGGTTTGGTGGTGCTATAAGAGAAAAATTGTTATGATGACTTTATTGATAAAAAAATAGTTTTGGAGAATTAAGATTTTGAGAGGGGGGATGAGGCAAAAAGGAGGGATAAAAAGAGATTTAAGCCTATGGAAACCTACTATCATTCAGATATTTAGGCTAAAGGCAGAATTATTTCTCCTAGGAATTCTGCTTGATCACTTTTATGTCTCCTAATTATCTCTATACTAGTGGCATAATATTGTTGAACTCCCCCTAGGAATAAAAAACAATCCACAGAGTGGAGGGTGAGTTAGCTCAGTGGGTTGAAGCACATGTTTTGCATGTAAGAGGCCAGTTACATCGCCAGTACTACAGGGAGCTGGCCCCTAGCACTGAATCAGCCAAGAGAAGCCGCTCAATATCCTTCATATGTGACCCAAAAACAAAAAGTAAAATAAAATGAAAAGAAGCAAAGGAAAAAAAGAAGTTCTCTAAAGACTAGTAAAATGATTGTCTTTCTCACAAGCATATTCTTTTTACTGAGAAGAGGTACTAACCTTTAAGAAATACTAGATCATTACCCAAGAGTACATTGCATAAAACTAGACTGAGAAGGATGCTGGCCACTGTGGATTCCCTCAAAGGTGAATTTGTGGTGGGAAGAAGAGTGTGGATAGATAGTACAGTAGGTGAGGTGTTTGTGCTGACTTGGTTCAAGTCCCAGCACCACAATAAACTCTCAAAAGCCACCAGGAGTAAACCTGAGCACAGCCCAAGAACAAAAACATAAAAACTGAAGTGAATCTCCTGGATTCCAGAAGGTTATTCTCTTGAGTGGGTTTTCTCCAAGACAGAGGGTTTATGGTCCAACACTTATATGAACAAAATGCAGATAGTTGACCTTAAATTCAAACCCATTGAATCAGACCCTTTGCAATGACTTAGGAATCTGTATGCATACTTTTTCAATGTCCTCAGCTTACTTTTGTGCAGGAAGAAGTGTGCAAACCTTTATCTCAAGAGGACTTGATCTGTAGGGATAGAGAAACAGCTGTTTTACATTATTTCATATGACTTGTCTGCTGCCATTACCCCCAAAGTTCTTTGGACAAAAGCTCCTTGGCTCATCTCTGGGAGTGGAGTGGGGTTGCCAAGGGAGCCAGAAATTTGTCCAAACTCTCAGCACTGTGGTGGCAATGAAAGAGCCTCCTGACACATGGCTGAGTTTGTTTTTAACTTTGATTTTTCCTTCTTTGTTCCATGGCAGTGATGTAAAGGCTGAGAAGGAAGAAGATGACTAGGGATTCCAGACAGACAAATGTGTTTATTTTTTCAAATGCTGATAAAACAAATAATTCCAAGGAACCTAGGGCCCTGTGTTTCTTGTCTGCTCCTGTGAACTTCTGTGTAAAATCAAAAAACTTGTAGCAGTTCAATTGGTTCATGTCCTGTATCAGGGATCCTGGAGCTTAAAAGTCCAAAGGAAATTCAACTAATATTCCCTTATGCCTTACTCCCCAGGAACTTTGCTTCATCACCCATCTCTCTGGTTTCTCATGAGAAGGAAAACCCTCAAGTTATAGAAAATTTTCAGAGAAAAAAGAAAAAAGACAAGTCGTATCTATCAAAAACTCTTTCTTCTGTGGCTATTTCTACATCAATAGAGGAAGAGAAGTGATGGTAGGGAGAAAGAAAACACAGTTCTTCAGAAATCAAATCTGGAAACCTTGAATCAAGGTCCTCACCTGATCCAGCCCACTCACCACATGCTACATTAGTTTATTATCATAGTTACTGGTTCTCTGATAGACTACTTTAATTGACTTATCAGATGCAGTTCATGGGTTGAGTATGTTCCTCAATTGCTTGGCCTTATGTTTAAGAAAATTAAATCTTACTTGGATATCTGCAAAAATAAGTATGACAATAAATTTGAAAGCAATTTTTCAAAATATTTGTGAACTTGTCACGTCCATAGTCTACTTTCATGATCAGTTAAGTAAGTTGTATTCCCAACTCTCTCCTATTCTAGATGCTTTTACATCCAAGAATGGGGCTTGCATCTACCAAGACTGGTAGGTGTCTTCCAATCATCTCCTTCTAATTTCTAAGTGATAAAGAAAATTTCAGTGATCCTGAACCTAGTCCAGCTTTTCTAAAATTCTGGGTTGAAATAGTTTTTCTCTATAATTAACAAGTGTTAATTAATCAATTAACAAATGTTAACCCATTGTGTCCACAACTGTGTTTGAGTTTAATTCTATTCTAGTTAAAGTCTTTTGTATAAAAAATTTTTATATATGACTTATTTGGGTTCTCTTTTTCTTTCTTACTTTTTTGAAACTAAGAATCTTGTCTCTGACCACAATCCTTAAATTTGATATTTACATACTTTGACCTGTGTATTTTTTAAAAATCTGTTAAAAACAGATAAAAGGCATAACTAGTTTTTTGCTTTTTTTTACCTGAAAATGTATGCAGTTTAGATTCATAATTTTTTCCTTAAATAATTCTTTGATATTGTCCTTATTTTACCTAGGAACCTCTTTAATTCAATTGGCACATCTCCTAGTTTAGTTCTCACTTCTTTTCTCCAGTATTTTCCATTTTGTTGTTCTCACTTTGACTTTCTCAAGATTTTCTTAACTTTGCCTTCAATTAGTCTGCCATAAAGTTAATTTATATGACAACCTTTTGTCCTCTAAATGATAGTTCTTATAGTTCCAGTTCATTGTTTAATAAGATATATATAAGTTCTCTATATAAAAATTACTTATTGTAATTGTTTTCTTTTTTCTTGATGCATTTTTATTGTTTTTTGCTTATTTTTATCTCACATATTTTATGCCAGAAATTGTCCTCAAATGTCTATTCATCCTTAAGTCATGTATAAGTGTGAGATTATAAGTGAAAAATTTATGTGTAGAGTTAACTACTTATATATAAAGTATGATTTTTTTAAAAAATCTTTTAAAATATGCACTTAATCATTTTAATTCATGTCTAAAGGTTCACAGATTTAAAATTCTTTATGTAATAGACTAAAATGTTAACCATTATTTTTACATCTTGAAGTAAGTTAATGAACAATTAAGTTTCTAGCTTTTGCTTATATACCTTGAATGCAGCGAGTCCACTATCAAGTCACTCAGTCTATTTTTCTTAAAAACCAGCTCTATCATCACAAAAGATCCTTTCTGATCCAAACTTCTTGTGTATATTAAAATCTAATCAAAAAAATTTACTCAGAACTTTATAACATAATCCTACTGCAGTAATTCAAACCTTATGAACTTGTGCTATAGAATTAATATTTCTATTTCTATTGAAGTATCTGGAGAAAGACAGAGAGGTGAAGGGGAAGGAAAGAAGGAAACAAAGTTCACTCAGTCTTTTATAGACAATCCTAGATTTCTGATGCTTAGAATTTGTGATCTCTTTGAGATGTCCACATGTCAACTGGAATAGTCAGACAGCATAGCTTTATTTTTATTATGAAGAGTTGAGAACTACTGCAAAAAAGTTCAAAACTAGACCTGTCAAAGTTGGGGGCCAGAGATGAACCTCTATCAGCTACTTTGGGGGGAGGTTTGAGAGAGGCAGTTATCAAGATTTGTCAGTCCCTTATCCTCTGTTCTCTAGAGACACCAGAAAAGAAATCTCTTTAACTTTCAACATTTTACAATAACACAATCCCTGACTTTATCCCTTATTATTCCACACTTACAACGTTAAAGAGAACAATCCTATCTTTCACAGCTACTCCACGCAACTTGTGGAGCCAAGTCCGTAGGCAACAGGGCAGCCAAGGAGCATGATAAATCTTTCACAAACTACAAAAGCTATTTGTTTCTCTTACATAGAGTTGAAGAAGAGTTGGCCAAAACCATCTACCAAGATACTGGAATGGTCTAATAGGGACAGAAAATTCCTAACATTCTAAAACAATATTCTTTGTGCTACCACCTACTTCCTTAAAAGCCAGCCTTCCCTACAACTCTCATTCAGAATTCAATGTTCAGCTTTCTTTCTCACATTTTTCTCCTTAAAATTAAATCATGATGGTAGATGAACTTCCAGTCTCTAATCTGGCTTCATCCCAGCACCTGGCTCTCTTGCCTTTGAATGAGGAACAGCCAAGAATGAACTCAGCTGGGGAGAATGCAGGGAGGGTGGGAGCTAGGAAGCCAGGGGCATAACGAGCCCCCCTCCCAAAGAGCTGGGTTCCACAGATGTCTCAGGCTGCCGAACATGCTGTGCCAATCAGGGGGCTTGCTCTGCCCACAAGCCCTCCATACTCCTGGCAACACTCTTTTTTGTTGTTATTTCTCCTCTTTCTTTACTGATCCTGGCCCAGTGTTTACTTGTATTGGAGCCAAAAATAAACTCCCGGCGTTCAGACAGCTATTCTTTCTTACTTATCAGAATTGAGTGCTGTCTGCAGAAAAGATTTGTCTTAGAAATTGCTTCCCCTTTGCTCATTTTGTCTAGGCAATATAATACTCATAGATTTATGGAATCTCCAGATTGACAAGTGACATAAAATGTATATAAAGAGTAACACTACCTAGTCCTTGAACTCTATATTCATACCAGTCTCAATCTATCTTCTAAATATACTATCTCAGGCTGGAGAGATAGTACAGCAGTAGGCACCTGCCTTGCATGAGACAGATGCTGAGAAACACCTCAGCATCCGACATGGTCCCCTGAGCTCTGCCAAGAGTAATTTCTGAGGGCAGAGTAAGAAGTAACCACTGAGCTAGTTGGGGGTGGCCCCAAACAAGCACACAAAAATAATAAAATTAGTGTACTACCTCCCTCTCTCATTATCACACACTTTAATTGAAGATTCTCTGTGCAATTTCATGAAAACAAGACTTATTAGAAGGAAAATGTCAACTTTCATGTATGTGTATTTTTGCCCAGAACTTTCTCCATTTCTAAGGTTTTGTGTTCAAACTGAGAATCAAAGACTAGATGGTCACTATTTCTCTGGCTTTCTTAATGTTGGAGGAAATGGCCAAAACACTGAGATTTATCTCTTTAGACCCTTGGACTAAAAATGAAATGCTAAAAAGCACTGTTGCATTCTAAGTTTGTTCATTTGGAGGAGCTCAGCGGAGATGGTGGGAGAAGAATAGGATAAAGACTTCCCTTCTGGCAAAGCTCTCTTTTGCAACCCTCATGGTTCACGTCTACTCAGTAAGGAACTTTGTGCATTCAGTGATTATTAAATGCAAACATGAACACTCTGGCCTGAATAATAAACAAAGGCAAAAAGCCCCAGAAGCTGCCTAGGAAGAGGCAGTGAAAACAGTGACTATAGGACACGGTTAAAACAAAACATGGTGCTAAGTCAGAGAGTGCTACTGGCTGTCCAAATCTGAGAGATCCACAAGGGGAAACCAGCCGACTGGACTAGTAAAGGGGTACATCAGGAAGGGTCTTTGGAAGTCAAAGCACAGGTGCAAGGTAAAGCATGATTTATTGTTGCCTGTAAATAACTGGATCAATCTTGACTATCCCCCAAATGAACATAGAATCAGGACCATTTCTGCTGGCCAGGCATTCTGCATGCCAACTAGAAAAGCAGGCCAACCTCAGGAGGGGCCAGGATGGTTTATGAATACTACCCCATCTCTGTGGTGGACACCTGTGGGTCCTGGCAAGGCCACAATGGATATGATTGAGCCCTGTGACTCCTCAACACAGAGGAGATGCCCACAAAGTCAGGAACCAGAAGCAGTGGTGGGGACAGAGGGGATATTTTCCGTCTGTTCTTGAGCCAGTCAGGGAACAGCTGGGCACTGAACAAATGAGCAGGTGATTCCAGATTTACCAAGCTGCAGCCTGACCTCCTAGGCAATGCCTTTGAGATCTGAAGGTAGGAGGCTGACAGAGATGGGTAGCTGTGAGCCTCTGAATCCAGCATCCGAGCAATTATTGCATCTGGCCCCTGAACCAGCTGTTAGAAGGGGCCAAGCTAGTGCCAGAAAACAGTGCCTTTCTGGGTGTAGAGAAACCAGGTAAGATGCACCATTTGCAGAGGAGTTTAATTAAATAAGATCTTTCTGAAGTGGACTATAAAACTTTAAATTTCTGCTGCTAATATATCTCTTTTTACTTGTAGGATTTTCCTTTGGATTCTGTTGTCATTTATTGGAAGACAATTTCATGCCCACCAATGGGAGCATCTCCCAACCCCCATTTTTCCCCTCCAACCTCTCAAAGATAGGGAAAAGAAACAAAGATGAAAATCTGCAAAATATTTCACCCTGAGAAACTTATATATTAATTTTTAAACTTAAAAAAGAGTATGGAACATGAAATAGGTACTGATTCATTTAAAATGTTAATAAAAAATACCTTAGCAGAATAATAGTGACTCTTTGAGGGTTAGCTATTATGAATTATGAATTTATTCACTTTATTCTTTTCTATTGTTTCTATCTTTTTAACAATTAGAAAATACTGAATTTTGCTGTAGTTATTTGGGGGCCAAGGCTGGCTATTTCAAGGCTTACTCCTAGCTCTATGTCATATATAGTAGCAGAGATCAAACCTGGGTCAGCTGCTTGCAAAGCAAGTGCCTTACCCACTGTACTATCTTTCCTACTCCTGCCTTCATTATTAAGACCAACATAAATGCTATGTTTTTTTAAAGGTGAGGTTATTACAAGACAAAAGTATGGAAGGTATCAAATGGTGGAAAACCCTTATCCCTAGATTATTGAATTAAGGAAGGAACTGGGGTAGGAGGGGGAATGAGGGAGTAAGCTGGATATAACATAAGGGTCTTAATCATCTCAATGCTTTGGAAATGAGGTAACTGTATCTCAAAACTATAAGACGCAAATGCTTACATATAAGCATATAATCATACTATCATAAGTAAAAAATTTAGATGAGTTTTCTAATAAAAACTGTAGGGTAGGGAGAGGAAGGAACCTTGGTTCATTGGTGTAGGGCCACTGACATTGGTGATGGATTTAGGGAAGGAACATTAAATGCCTAAAACTTAGTTAACAATTTTGTAAGTCATGGGAAGAAAGACTATTATTAGTAAAACCAATCAACATAGGTTTAAAAATTTTAAAGGCAAAGTTATCAATCCAGGTAGACTGGATAATCCAGTGTGCATCTCACCACTTAGCATAAAACTAAGAAAAAGCAGAAATTCCTACCAGAAACCACAGAAAAACTGAACAGCATGCTTTGATACGTGGGAAAACATGTATATTATGCTTGACGACCCAGTCACACTCATGCTCCAGAACTGGGTTCAAAACAAAGGCAAAGGCCCATTTTCTGTGTTTTATGAAGATCAGGACATTTGCCGGCAGCTGGCAGAACACAGAAGCAGAAGTTCCAAAGCAATTTATTTTGCAAAGCAGAATGTGGACCACCTTAAAAATATGAGTATGGGGGCCAGAGAGATAGCATAGTTGTAGGGTGTTTGCCTCACACGTGGCCAACCCAGGATGGACATAGGTTTGATTCCCAGCATCCCATATGGTCCCCCAGGCCAGCCAAGAGCGATTTCTGAGCACAGAGCCAGAAGTAACCCCTGAGTGCCACCAGGTGTGACCCCCCCCAAAAGAAACCAAACAAACAAATAAAAAAGAATATGAGTATATCTAGAATACATTCCCAGATTACCAAGGTTACAGAGTACAGCCGACCATAACAACATTCGAATGCCCTCCAGGGTTCTGCTATGTCTTCCAGACTCAAGTGTTTTTGGTGGGTCCTGTAATCTGCATTTAACCCACTTGACATTAGCCAGTTTGAAATATGGGCAGGGATCTCTTTTCCTCATCAAAGCATGGAACTTGGCATGACAAGAGCAGCATCTTTACATGGATCCCTAAGTGATGGAACACCAGTGGCTCCAAATTACTTCCTGTGCCCCAGTCTCCTTGTTTCCACTCGAGTCAGTCTTGTCCTTGTTCCTCTAGCTTAGGACTGTTTCACTGCCCCATCTCTAGTGTGGTAGCATACCACAGTGGCACTCAGCACGTAGGAAACTTTTTCCTTCTTGGTGGCTCCATGAACACCTCTCTTTCTCGTTTCTCATTTGTGACCATTAGAGGTAAGGAAGTACTCTTTAATGTGAAATGCAAGCATCTAACTGTAGGTGAGGAATAGAAAGATTCCTTCTTCTTGTAGCTCTGCCAGAAAATGGACACGGTGTCTTAGAATGGATATATTTTATAATCTGTCACTTTACAAGACTTCAAATTAGAAAATGAAATTTTATGTACCTTAATTCCATTTTTAAATCCCTAAATGTGGGGTATGCTATAGAATTCCTTCATGACTCATTCAGGATTATAAATGTTAAAAACTATATACCAAACCATCCCAACTCCATAGTGACAGAGTCTATAAAGGCTTATTTCTCACTTATACCATAAGGCATGATACAGTCTCCTGGGTGGCCCTTCTTAAAACAGTGACTAAAAATCCAGACTCCTCATGTCTATCTATGTATAAATTAGAAATGGAGAGTATCATGCTGAGTGAAATGAGTCATAGGGAGAGTGACAGACATAGAATGATGGCACTCATCTGTGTGATATTAAACAAAAACACATAGTATGAGAATAATACCCGAAGGTAATAGAAATGATAGGGGAAGTGCAATTAGGGCAACAGGGACCTCTATGACAATAATAGTTAGAACTGTTCAATCTGAACAAGAACTAGAAATGGAAAGGAAATAAACCAATATGCATGATACCCCTTCAGTAACAACATTGTAAAACAGGGTGCCTAAAAGGAAAAAAGTGAAGGAAAGAGGAAAGAAAGAAAAAAAGAAAGAAAGAAAGAAAGAAAGAAAGAAAGAAGAAAGAAAGAAAGAAAGAAAGAAAGAAAGAAAGAAAGAAAGAAAGAAAGAAAGAAAGAAAGAAGAAAGAAAGAAAGAAAGAAGAAAGAAAGAAGAAAGAAAGAAGAAGAAAGAAAGGAAAGGAAGAAGGAAGGAAGGAAGGAAGGAAGGAAGGAAGGAAGGAAGGAAGGAAGGAAGAAGGAAGGAAGGAAGGAAGGAAGGAAGGAAGGAAGGAAGGAAGGAAGGAAGGAAGGGAGGGAGGAAGGGAGGAAGGAGGAAGGGAAGGAAGGGAGGAAGGGAGGAGGGAGGGAGGAAGGGAGGGAGGGAGGGAGGAAGGAAGGGAGGGAGGGAGGAAGGAAGGAAGGAGGAAGGAAGGAAGAAGAGGGAAAAAAGAAGGAAGGAAGGAAGGAAGGAAGGAAGGAAGGAAGGAAGGAAGGAAGGAAGGAAGAAGGAAGGAAGGAAAGAAGAAAGAAGAAAGAAAGAAAGAAAGAAAGAAAGAGAAAGAAAGAAAGAAAGAAAGAAAGAAAGAAAGAAAGAAAGAAAGAAAGAAAGAAGAAAGAAAGAAAGAAAGAAAGAAAGAAAGAAGAACGAAGAAAGAAAGAAAGAAAGAAAGAAAGAAGAAAAAGAAAGAAAGAAAGAAGAAAGAAAGAAAGAAGAAAGAAAGAAAAGAAGAAAGAAGAAAGAAAGAATGAATGAATAAAAGTATCTGCTAAAGAGACAGTTCGGGGAGGATGGGAGAGTAACTGGGGAAATTAATGATGGTAAAGAGATGGGTCTATGAATATTGTATGAATGAAACACAATTGTCAACAACTTTTAAACTCTGTCTCTCAACATAATTAATTTACAAATAATAATAAATACATACATACATACATACATACATAAAATACATACATACATACATACATAAAATACAGGCTTTGTCTGTCCTAAAAAAGCAAAGGGGGAACACAGGGGCTTTTTATGAAGTGTCTAGAAGTGGTATACATCATTGGAACCCCATTCTCCTATCTATAAACCAATTAGATTCACCAGCTACATCAAGAAGAAATCACCAAATACTGTAATCACCAAATACTGTCCCATTCTTCTCCCAACACATAGAACTCACATGCCTCTTTTAAGAGGGACAATTCCAAGTTCTCTCCCCTTGAATAATCTTGGACTTTTGGGAGATTATCAAGCTTTCTGTAAGGCTCCTCTGCATCTTATAGCATCTGACCCACCAACACCATCCAGATGATGAGATCATTATTGATGAGAAACACTTCACACTTGGGAGAGAAAGCATGGAATTTCCATACCAGTGACAGAATTATAAGACTTCAATACAAACACTAAAAGACCACCATCCTTGGTCAGGAGAACGTCTCTTGGAGGGCCCTAGCTTCTGCTCTCTGGAAGGAACCCTTTGTCCGCTACTTCCAGGGAATTTCTTTTGTTTCATCATTCTCACTGGTAACATTGAGGACAGCCCTTTGGGGACAAAACAACAATTGAAACTGTCTTCTTCCAGCCTTAGATGCCAGTTTCCTTGACACCCAGCTTTATATACCTACCCCACCCCAAGTGACTTCACTTCAAGGAAGTCATTTCTGAAACTACCAGCCTCCAGTACAGAAAACAGGAACAGCTCTTGGAATTCTGGGGCAGAAAAAGTTTAATAAGGAGAATCAGAGCCAGATTGCTATTCAAAAGGCTAGAGATCCTGGCTCTCCAAAAGCCACACTAGAGAATTCTAGAAATTCTGGGTCACTGCAAAGTTTGCCCCTGGTCTACTTCTGTAGTACAAACATGAGTGATTATCAGAAAGACTAGCAATTCTGGGGAGCACCTTGCTGGTCATCTTGCTGCAAGCATAGAGCACGACACTTAAGAAGATATTCTAAATCAGAGGCTCATCTGTAAGAAGTTAAGTTTCTCCTTTCCTCCTGCCTTCCAAATCTCTGGGATTCCTCCTTCTCCTGCAAAATCCGACAAAGAACCTCCTGGCAAGGGAAAATCAAGTGAAGTTTCCGTGCTTTCTCTGATGTTCCAAGAAGACTGTCTAAGATATGTTATTGAAAATCACAAAGGGTAGTTTCCACCCTGAAGTCCATGGAAATGATTAGCAGCCATGGTCATTTTGACCATATTACTTTCTTCTTGCCCCTGCTTCTTCTGTTTGACATATGCCTCCTTCAGTGTGTTGACAAAGCTCGTGAGAACAAATCACACTATTTGAGGTCAACATCATGAGAAAAATTAAGTTTCTGCCAAAGTCTAAGTTTTTGACTCCTAAACCCCAGATAAACTCAGCCTTTGTAAATATGACTGCCAAATGATAAAATTATGTAATAAGGAATGAACACTTAGAACCAGTCCAGTGTGGGGCTGGCCACTAAGATTTTACCTAAAAGGAAGTGATGTGACATCTCTAGGCCTCATTTTTTTTCTCATTTGAAGAAAGAAATTAGAAATTAATTTAGGTACATAGTTCCAAATGTTTCATATATATATATATATATATATATATAGAGAGAGAGAGAGAGAGAGAGAGATGCACATATATGTCATCATTATTCAATTAAAATCTTACAAGAGTTTTAGTGACTAAAACATATAAGTGAAAGCTGCTTGTTAGTAGTAAAATAGAGTCCAGGAGTGCAGTGTACCCATTGGCAGTGCCAGATAAACCCTCGATGAGAAAAAAAAAATATTCTCCATATGAAAGAGAGAAGAAAACTGTCTGCCACAGAGACAACAGGGAAGAGGGCAGGAGTGAGAGTGGAAAGGAAAGTGGGGATATTAAGGGCAGAAAATGTGCACTGGTGAAAGATGTACATTTTGACTGAAACTAAATCAGGAACAACTTGTAACTGTAAAATAAAATACATAATATTACACACGATATATACATAGAAAATTAAAGTTAGAGAATAAAAACAGTAAAATTTAATCTTAGTTACTTATCATCAACCATATTTTTTAAACTTTTAATATGTGAGAAGCCACTTTATGGAACAAAACTAGAATTTTGTGACAGCTATAAAATGACATTTTTCAAAAAGGCAACTTTTTCAAAAGGGGCAAAAGAAGTAGCTCAAGCGCTTTGCATGCTAGAAGAGGCATCACAGAGTCTTTCAGTCCCATTGGGAGCAACCTCAAGTAGAGCCCAGACATGGGCTACACATTGACCAAAAGTTACCTCTTTTGTTTTTTCTCGCTTTTTATTTAAAATTAACTGCATTGGGGTTGAGGGGAACACCTGATGGTGCTCAGGACTTTATTCCTGGCTCAGGATTCAGGAATCATCACTCTAGGTGGAACTCAGGAAGACCATAGAAGGTGCCAGGATTTGGTATGGGGGCAGCATTTCATTCTAAACAGTTATCAACAGTGCCATTTTCACCCTTTTTGAGTGATTCACCTTTTTTGAGAAAGTCATATATAGGGATTCTGAGCACTTTATCAGAACTGATTTGTCATCCGGTATACCTTACCCTTAATCTATTCACAGATACTTATTTACTAGTATATATTTTATCTTATTAGTTATGGGATAGAAAAATAAAGTAAATAAAATGTTTGCTCTTCATGCACTAAGATTCACTAGATTTTTCATCAAATAACATATCATTATAACAAATCAAATAAAATACCCTCCCCATACTTTTAAAGTTATAAGATCATTTTACAAATCTTGACTCTCTAAGAAGTCATTCCAAATGCTCATTTAAAAAAACATATTTTGCAATCACTAAGTCTAATTTTAACTTGTAGGCATACTCCCTGAAAAGAGTGAAGAGTTTGGACATGAGGGGGGAGTGGTAAATTCAACATTGAAAACATTATGTTTGAGACTCAAACTTTGATTCCATGTGTTGCATGGCTTACTTAAAATCTCAGGCCACAGCAAATAATACATTGGGTATATTTGCTTTGCACACAACCGACCTGGGTTCCATCTTCAGCATCTCACATGGTTCCTTGAGCACTGCCAGAAGTGATCACTAAGCACAGAGCCAGGAGCTCGGAACACTGCCAGAAATATCTCAAAAATAAAAAATAAAAACAAAACTTCATGAATATGTCATAATTCAAATACTGTAACAGTTGGAATCAAAATGAATAGATGTTGTTTTGTGTTTAGTTGAAATTAAACTTTACCAGAACCTGCTGATGTCATGTGGAAATGAAAAAACAATATTATTTTAACTGGGGGTTAAAAATTCCATTGCATTCACTAGATCTCAGGTTTATTGAATGGAAGACCAGCCATTGTTAATGTCCATTTGGAATAACTTAAAGACAATAAATACATAAAAGAAAAGAGCATGAAAATTCATGGTGATTAGTGCTTTCTTTCTTTTTTTATTTTTATTTATTTATTTATTTTTATTTAAACACCTTGATTACATACATGATTGTGTTTGGGTTTCAGTCATGTAAAGAACACCCCCCATCACCAGTGCAACATTCCCATCACCAATGTCCCAAGTTTCCCTCCTCCCCACCCGACCCCCGCCTGTACTCTAAACAGGCTCTGCATTTCCCTCATACATTCTCATTATTAGGACAGTTCAAAATGTAGTTATTTCTCTAACTAAACTCATCACTATTTGTGGTGAGCTTCCTGAGGTGAGCTGGAACTTCCAGCTCTTTTCTCTTTTGTGTCTGAAAATTATGATTGCAAGAATGTCTTTCATTTTTCTTAAAACCCATAGATGAGTGAGACCATTCTGCGTTTTTCTCTCTCTGTCTCTCTCTCTGACTTATTTCACTCAGCATAATAGATTCCGTGTACAACCATGTATAGGAAAATTTCATGACTTCATCTCTCCTGACAGCTGCATAATATTCCATTGTGTATATGTACCACGGTTTCTTTTTTTTTTTTTTTTTTTTGGCAGGAGAATACTTTACATTTGGGGGATAACAGGTTAAGAGATAGTATTACATAGGTCTTAAACTTATGAAGGAAGTATAGGTTTCCACATTGACTTTTGAGATTTTCTTGTGGGGTGTGGGCTCCAGGGCGCATTTTCATCACACACCCTGGCCATCTTGAGATTGAGAAAAGATTTCTGGCAGAGAGGTCTTGGGTAGAGTTCTTGAAGTGGGGATCCTTTTGGAACTAAGTCTGGTATCAAACAACCGTCCATATTGGGAGAGTTGATAACGAGGGTCACACACAGTCAGCAGGGGTGTTGATTATATTTTCTTGCCGGGGACAAGGTGTGGGTCTGAGTGGGTGTCCCTTCGCTTGGGTGCTGGGAACTGGCTCATTGGGGTAGGAGGTCGATCTTGATGCCTAATGGATTAAGAATTGAACGTGTTCAATGAATAGGCCCTGTAGTATAAGTCTGTGGATCACAATTGCTGCTTCAGTGGCCTGGCTGGTCACATGCTTCAGGTCCTGTTCTCTCTATGCTATTGTTTCTGCCGTGGCTGGTTTCTTTATGGTATAATGTACACTCGAGGCTTTGTGTTGTTCCTCTTCCACTTGTTTTGGGCTTAAGACTCTTTTGTATCTCACTACTCAGGAACAGGAACCCCCTGGATAGTGTCATCCTTAAATGAGTACCAAGTGAGAGAACTGCTGGAGTTCAGGGTCTTGTGTGTACTTCTGTGTCGTAGTTGTTTAGTACAGTTCATATCACCAAAAGGCACATCTGAGGTGTCTCCAAGAATTGCTAGAATTAGCCCAACTTTAATCTGTAAAACTGAAGATAGGTAGAAAAAATAACCTGGAAATGATCCAGATGTTTTTGAAAGTTATAATCATCCTATATATTTCCTTAAAAACTCAATCCAACTCTGCCAGCATGTTTGGTCTCATTTACCATCCCCAGTCTTTCTCCCAAAGACATGGATTCTATCATCTCTATCTCTTTTTTTTTTTTTTTTTTTTTTGAGAACCCATCTTTCTTTTATTTAATTTTTTTTCTTTTTTTTTTTTTATTTAAACACCTTGATTACATACATGATTGTGTTTGGGTTTCAGTCATAAAAGGAACACCACCCATCACCAGTGCAACATTCCCATCACCCATGTCCCAAATCTCCCTCCTCCCCACCCGACCCCTGCCTGTACTCTAAACAGGCTCTGCATTTCCCTCATACATTCTCAATATTAGGACAGTTCAAAATGTAGTTATTTCTCTAACTAAACTCATCACTATTTGTGGTGAGCTTCCTGAGGTGAGCTGGAACTTCCAGCTCTTTTCTCTTTTGTGTCTGAAAGTTATTATTGCAAGAATGTCTTTCATTTTTCTTAAAACCCATAGATGAGTGAGACCATTCTGCGTTTTTCTCTCTCTCTCTGACTTATTTCACTCAGCATAATAGATTCTGTGTACATCCATGTATAGGAAAATTTCATGACTTCATCTCTCCTGACAGCTGCATAATATTCCATTGTGTATATGAACCACAGTTTCTTTAGCCATTCGTCTGTTGAAGGGCATCTTGGTTGTTTCCAGAGTCTTGCTATGGTAAATAGTGCTGCAATGAATATAGGTGTAAGGAAGGGATTTTTGTATTGTATTTTTGTGTTCTTAGGGTATATTCCTAGGAGTGGTATAGCTGGATCGTATGGGAGCTCGATTTCCAGTTTTTGGAGGAATCTCCATATTGCTTTCCATAAAGGTTGAACTAGACGGCATTCCCACCAGCAGTGGATAAGGGTTCCTTTCTCTCCACATCCCCGCCAGCACTGTTTGTTCTCATTCTTTGTGATGTGTGCCATTCTCTGTGGTGTGAGGTGGTATCTCATTGTTGTTTTGATTTGCATCTCCCTGATGATTAGTGATGTGGAGCATTTCTTCATGTGTCTTTTGGCCATTTGTATTTCTTCTTTGTCAAAGTGTCTGTTCATTTCTTCTCCCCATTTTTTGATGGGATTAGATGTTTTTTTCTTGTAAATTTCTGTCAGTGCCTTGTATATTTTAGAGATTAGCCCCTTATCTGATGGGTATTGGGTGAATAGTTTCTCCCACTCAGTGGGTGGCTCTTGTATCCTGGGCACTATTTCCTTTGAGGTGCAGAAGCTTCTCAGCTTAATATATTCCCATCTGTTAATCTCTGCTTTCACTTGCTTGGAGAGTGCAGTTATCAAAACAGCATGGTATTGGAATAAGGACAGACCCTCAGATCAGTGGAATAGGCTTGAATACTCAGAAAATGTTCCCCAGACATACAATCACCTAATTTTTGATAAAGGAGCAGGAAATCCTAAATGGAGCAAAGAAAGCCTCTTCAACAAGTGGTGTTGGCACAACTGGCTAGCCACTTGCAAAAAATTAAACTTAGACCCCCAGCTAACATCATGTACAAAGGTAAAAATCCAAATGGATTAAAGACCTCGATATCAGACCCCAAACCATAAGATATATAGAACAACACATAGGCAAAACTCTCCAGGACATTGAGACTACAGGCATCTTCAAGGAGGAAACTGTACCACAGTTTCTTTAGCCATTTGTCTGTTAAAGGGCATCTTGGTTGTTTCCATAGTCTTGCTATGGTAAATAGTGCTGCAATGAATATAGGTGTAAGGAAGGGGGTTTTGTATTGTATTTTTATGTTCCTAGGGTATATTCCTAGGAGTGGTATAGCTGGATCGTATGGGAGCTCGATTTCCAGTTTTTGGAGGAATCTCCATATCGCTTTCCATAAAGGTTGAACTAGACGGCATTCCCACCAGCAGTGGATAAGAGTTCCTTTCTCTCCACATCCCCGCCAACACTGTTTATTCTCATTCTTTGTGATGTATGCCATTCTCTGGGTTGTGAGGTGGTATCTCATCGTTGTTTTGATTTGCATCTCCCTGATGATTAGTGATGTGGAGCATTTTTTCATGTGTCTTTTGGCCATTTGTATTTCTTCTTTGTCAAAGTGTCTGTTCATTTCTTTTCCCCATTTTTTGATGGGATTAGATGTTTTTTTTCTTGTAAAGTTCTGTCAGTGCCTTGTATATTTTGGAGATTAGCCCCTTATCTGATGGGTATTGGGTGAATAGTTTCTCCCACTCAGTGGGTGGCTCTTGTATCCTGGGCACTATTTCCTTTGAGGAGCAGAAGCTTCTCAGCTTAATATATTCCCATCTGTTAATCTCTGCTTTCACTTGCTTGGAGAGTGCAGTTTCCTCCTTGAAGGTGCCTGTAGTCTCAATGTCCTGGAGTGTTTTGCCTATGTGTTGTTCAATATATCTTATGGTTTTGGGTCTGATATCGAGGTCTTTAATCCATTTGGATTTTACCTTCGTACATGATGTTAGCTGGGGGTCTAAATTCAATTTTTTGCAAGTGGCTATCCAGTTGTGCCAACACCACTTGTTGAAGAGGTTTTCCCTGCTCTATTTAGGATTTCCTGCTCCTTTATCAAAAATTAGGTGATTGTATGTCTGGGGAACATTTTCTGAATATTCAAGCCTATTCCACTGATCTGAGGGCCTGTCCTTATTCCAATACCATGCTGTTTTGATAACTATTGCTTTGTAGTAAAGTTTAAAGTTGGGGAAAGTTATTCCTCCCATATTATTTTTCCCAATGATTGCTTTAGCTATTCTAGGGTGTTTATTGTTCCAAACAAATTTCAAAAGTGCCTGATCCACTTCTTTGAAGAATGTCATGGGTATCTTTAGAGGGATAGCATTAAATCTGTATAATGCCTTGGGGAGTATTGCCATTTTGATGATGTTAATCCTGCCAATCCATGAGCAGGGTATGCGTTTCCATTTCCGTGTGTCCTCTTTTATTTGATTAGTGCTTTTTTAACTATTCTAATGGGAATAGGGGCTGTGGCTCAGTGATAGAGTGCATACCTCTAAGTGTGAAGCTCTGGGTTCAACTCTACAACCCTGCACTGAAAATAACACACTCAATTTTATCTTCTTTCCCATTTTCTACAGGAGCTTTCATGTCTTTCTTTTCCTCTAGGAATTGATCTTGTTGCAACATCTATGAAGAGTTTTTTTTTTTTTAAAAAAAAGTTGCTCACTATAATAGTGTCAGAGAGCCCTAGAATGCTTGTAACTTCATCATTGTCTTAGTCTATTTAGGCTACTGTTTAAAAAAAAAAAAAGTACCAGAAATAATGCATTTCCCATCATCCTGGAGGCCAGGCTGCTCACTGTGTTTGCACCTGGCAGCAGTAACAATTGAGGGTTAATGGTCTCTTTTATCTGAACATTAATTCCATTCATGAGGGCCACAGTGATCTCCTCAAATCCCTATCTTCAAATGCCAATGTGTTAGGGATTAGGTTTCAACATAAAGACCTGGGTAGCACAGAGACACAAGCATTCCACCGTTAAATGGCATGTTGGCATGTAATATGAATTTGTCCCAGCTAAAAGATACCCCCTCAACGCCAAAGCCTGTCATAATCTTGTGTTAGGTCACACCCTGCCTTTACCCAAAACTTCCCCCAGCTTCCTCTTTCTTTTCATCAAGCCCTTTGTCCACCTGGATATCACTAAACCCTCCCTCTCCTGATTGGTTAATAAAAGGTTTCAGTTTGCTTGGTGCACCAAGAGAGACCATGAGGCAAGAAGCCTCCATAATTCTCTCCTGACTGGGTTGGTTTATTAATTCACTTGTTACCCTGCTTCAGACCCGTTCACCTGGTGTTGGAAATATGGTGTGTGGAGTGATTTCACAATCTTATACTTAGCCCCGTTGGACATTCTAAGATCACAGCCACATATGTACAAAATTTCCTTAAGACTCTTTTTAATTGTTATCCTACATGTGCCTCTTAGACTCTGAAAGTCCTTAAAAAAATCATTTAACCCCCAGTTGAATTGTTAGACACTATTCCTGACCACCTAACCAGGATGCCTTTGAGCTAAACTTACTACTTCTGTGACTATCAAGTGTTTCTAAGGTTGTTTGTGTAACACTTTCTAGCTGTGTACCAACAGCACAAGAAAAAAAATGGAAAGCTCACAGATTTTGATGTCACAACATTCCAGAATGACCTCATGTGTAAAAGGGAGATGATGGTATCAATTCTTCCAAATAGTGCCATTTGAGAATGGCACTAGTATTAGTATTCTAGTACTGGAAAATTAGTATTAGTATCCTAGTATTGGATACTGCCAGAGTATTAGCTGCTCAATAAATATGAATCACCTTCTTTTCCCTTCCACTTTTTCTGGAAAATTCTATTTGTATCCAGGCCATTTCTCACTCTGAAGATTTACTTTTGTTTGCTTGTTTGTTTGTTTTGTTTTGGGGCCACACCCAGCAGCATTTAGGAGTTATTCCTGGCTCTGTGCTCAGAAATCGCTCCTGGCAGTCTCCTGGAGGGTGGGCATATGTGATGTTGGAGATTGAACCCAGGTCCATCCCGAGTTGTCTGCAAATGCCCTACCACTGTCCTATCACTCTAGCCTTACTCTGGGGACTTTCTTGTCAATATAATCATGATAATTATGTCTGTAGCAGAAACAAAAAAGGCTGTGGCTACTAAAACAATGTTCTACTCCATTTTTTTTACCTCCATCTCTGACATCCTCAAAGTGAAAATATTTCTTAGAAGTCCTCTAGTAGAATTTCTGACAGAGCAGAGTTCTAAAATTCACATATTTTCCAAGGTTTCTGTCTGACATGGTTTATACTTCGGAGGATTTGGTAACTGATAATTAGTAAATATGGCAAGTATAGACATAATAGCTGGGGACCATTTTTTTCCTATTGATGATCTATTTTCATTTTCTAAATTTCTGCTTTATTTGCTGTTATGTTAGTAAGATACAATGAGTCTTTTTAAATGTGACTAAGTAACACCTTGACAAAAGAAGAAAATGGCTCAAAATTCTCATCACTTCAACTTTGTTTTACTGGAAAAAGAACCTCCTGTCCAGAATCTCAATATCCTTAGATTGTCTAGATATTCTCTGAGAAAAAAAATGTTGCAGTCACTAGAAATTCTAGTTTTTGCCAGTGACTTCCTTCAACTAGATACCTGACTGAATAATCATGATGAAAAGCAGAGATTTCTCTCACAAAGAAGAAAGAGAAGCCACAGATTCTCTCAGACTTGCCAGGCTACTCTAAACCGCTGTATAAGACTCTCCTTACTGTTAGTTTCATTTGGTTGGTTTTGAGATGTTTAGAGGATCTGTTCACACTCTGAAGCACAATGTGTAGAAAGTTGATCTAGTCCAAACCATTCCTTTAAGATGGAAGGCTTCTAAGATTCAAAGGTGCAGACCAACTTAGTGGTTGAAATTGAAGGGTAAACCATTGAATACCACCAATCTACTGCATTGCTGTCACTGACTGGCCTGGTGCTGGTTCCAATAAGTGCCAATCATTTGGTGTAAATGGATTGAAAAACTACTAGTAACCAGCCAGATATAGACAACCCAGATCTCCAGGCACAAAATGATTTAGACAGTCAGGGGGAGGAAGCAATTGAAAAATGTAAATAAAATAGCCTATAAATGAGTAAAGAGGGTTACCTTTATTCTTTAATAGACCCAAATTCCAGAATTTTTAAAATTACTTTATTTAAACAGTGTGGTTACAAAATTTTTCATGATTGAGTAACAGTCATATAATTTGCAATACTCTTTATCACTACATATTTCCTGCCACCAATGGCCCCTGACTCTGGGGCATATTTTATTTCTCTCTCTTTCTCTCTCTCTTTCCTTTCAGACACTATGGTTTGCACTATTATTAATAAAGGGGTAATATATATCACTTTAATCTCATTTCAGCACCTAATTCTTGTCCAAAGTTAATGCATATCTCCCAAAATCCAGTCTTGTCCAGAGTGATCATTTCCAATTCTCATTGACATAGTGGTCCCTTCTCTGCCCTAACAGCACTGCTCCTGGAAGACTAGTCCTCCCAAATTCCGACTCTTTAGAATTCTCTCATCTCCTACTCACACCACCTCCTGTGCTCCATGTTAATATTAGCAGAACCTACCACTCTCCTTTCTCACTCTTCCTTTGGGTTTTCACTGTGTTTGCATGTATACACAGGGGAAAATTCAAGAACCTGCTCTGAGAAATGTTGGTGCCCTCTTCTGTAGGGGACAATAAGTCAGCTTGCATTTCATTGAAACAACAACTGGTGACATCTGTGTGAGTGTTAAAGGGCAGCGTGACCCGAGAATGCTCATTCCATGGGGAACCAAGATGCTCCCATCTACTAAGACATTATGACAGCTCATTCCTTCATTAAAGTCACTTCTTCCACCAATGTTTCCTGAATGTCAGTGGAGTCAGATATTATGCCCCATGTGGTGCACATAAGGATTAGAAAAGCCAGTGCCTACTTTTATGCTTTGCATTTTCTAGTGAGAGGAGTGAGGAATAAAGCAAGGGAGCTGCTTCTCCAGAAGCTGCTGATTTTCTTTCTCCTGGGACCTGGGACATCAGGCTAAGATGTTCAGGCAATAATATTTTGAGCAGGTCCTAATAGTGACGTATTGACTTGGTTTCCTAAAGCACTTAGCGATCTGGAAATTTCTTGTTTCAATTGCTCACATTAATCACATTCATCAGAGCCACCGCACAGATAATAGAAAACAAAGACCATGAAAAGGCAAACTCCCTGCCTGAGCTTGCTTCATATGAATATCACCACCAGCATATCCCAACCCCACAGCAGCTTGCCTGTCTAATTGTGTTTTCTTACAGCAAATGCTAACATTGGTTTATATCCCTTGAGCACACACCAGCTGGAGAGCAGGAAGAAGCCAGTTCAGCAGTAAAAATTGACCACAGATAATTTAGAGGGCAGACAAGCCATAGGAAGATAAGGGGGCTCGCTCCTTATTTATAACCTGGGAGGCGGTGTTGCCCACTCTGCCGTGCCATCTCCCATCCCTGCTTAGGTGTTGGTCTTGCTGCAAGTCTCAGCAGCCCCTGTCAATGAAGAGATCAGTGGGCATATAAACCTGGTCACATGAAACTTTGATGCCTTTAAGGAGTCCTCTGTAAATTTTGACAGCCCCGAATGCAGTTGCTAGATCATTTTCCAGTGAATAAAACCTGAATTTGCTTTTCACTGTGCAAATCATCTCCTTACCAGCCACTGCCCACTGTAAGCACTCTCCTAAGCCCATAAAGCAATCTTTCATGAAATAACTGCATCAAATTAAACGGCTGTTTACTTTTGCTGTTAGAAGCCCTGACAAATAAAATGGAAGACGCTGTTGCCATTTTCATCAACTCAAACAAATCTTTCCTGGGGAGCAGAGGAGGAGAAAGAAACGAAAATGTCAGTTGCTGCAACTGTCATTCCCTGCCACTCAGTAAATAAACATCCCGTCAATTAGTTGTCATGGAAACGCTCTGCCTGGATGCAGAGCATCAAAGCTCCAGAATAAAGAAGCCCTGGTATTTGAGCCTAGGCACAAACAACTCTCTGGCATTTCTCATGAGCTCACCGGAACAAGAGCTAACATTTTCCCTGTTTGTTTTCTTTCTCAGACATGAATGAATTTTCCTTTTTTTGTAGCGAGGGGAGGGTGGTGAGGAAGCATGTATCTTAGAAACCTATCAAAAATATTCAAACACAGCTAGCCCTCCAGTCTCCACATGCCTTACTCCTCCCTGCCCCCAATCTATCTTTTAATCTTCGCCTGAGAAGAATTTAAGTAGCAAATTTTGTTCCCTGCAATTATGCCTTCTATACCCAATGCTGCAAAAATATAGGATTGATTTAAATCATTTACAGTTAAGGGGATGAAGGCTATTTTTCTACACCACATGCTCCTGGATTCATCCATAAAAAGCAGCCACAAATATAGACAACAAGCAGTGCTGGCAGGGATGTGGAGAGAAAGGAACTCTTATTCACAGCTGGTGGAAATGCCGTCTAGTCCAACCTTTATGAAAAGCGATATGGAGATTCCGCCAAAATCTGGAAATTGAGCTCCCATATGATCCAGCTATACCACTCCTAGGGATATACTATAGGAACACAAAAATGCAATACAAAAATTCCTTCCTCACATCTATGTGTATTGCTGCTCTATTTACAATAGCCAGACTCTGGAAACAACCAAGATGCCCTTCAACAGATGAATGGCTAAAGAAACTATGGTACATATACACAATGGAATATTATGCAGCGTTCAGGAGAGATGAAGTCATGAAATTTTTCTCTACGTGGATGTACATGGAATCTATTATGCTGAGTGAAATAAGTCAGAGGGAGAGAGATAGACACAGAATAGTCTCACTCATCTGTGGGTTTTAAGAAAAATAAAAGACATTTTGCAATAATCCTCAGAGACAAGGAGAGGAGGGCTGAAAGGTCCAGCTCACGACATGAAACTCACCACAAAGAGTGGTGAGTGCAGTTAGAGAAATAACTACACTGAGAATTATCATAACAATGTGAATGAATGAGGGAAGTAGAAAGCCTGTCTAGAGTACAGGCGGGGGTGGGTTGGGAGGAGGGAGATTTGGGACATTGGTGATGGGAATGTTGCAACAGTGAAAGGGGGTGTTCTTTATATGACTGAAACCCAACTACAATCATATTTGTAATCAAGATGTTTAAATAAAGATATTAATAAAAAATAAAATGAAAATGTCTATGAAATAATAAAGAATATATTAAATCTAAAAAAAAAGGACTCAGACCACAGAGAGCAAGTTTTAAAAGAAAAAAAGTGAAAAACAAACTGCTATGATAAGACAAGAGGTTATAGTACTTGCTACCCATGACCTCTCCATCTCAGCTAAGCCTTTGTTCTCTCCCTCCTGGGAGTTCTGAAATTCATTCTATTTCACATTCTTTTTTTTTTTTTTTTTTTTTGTTTTTTTGTTTTGTTTTGTTTTGTTTTTTGTTTTTTTTTGTTTTTTTTTTGTTTTTTTTTTTGGTTTTTTTTTGTTGTTTTTTTTGTTGTTTTTTTTTTGTTTTTGTTTTTTTTGTTTTTGTTTTTTTTGTTTTTTTTTTTGTTTTTTTTTGGTGCCGAAACCCGGGATCTATTTCACATTCTTATAAAATGGTGAACTGCCTCACTTTCTTGGCCCATGATTAAAATCCAGTTGTTTATTTATAGAGTCATTTGTTGCTAAAACTGCTTTTAAAAAAATTGCTTCTTCAGACGGTTTTCTTCTATCTGTCTGAAGATGTCGTTTTGGGATGAGACCATTCAAACTTGCTCAAATCTGAGCAATAACTCAAATAAAATGAGGTCAATGTAAATGACTACCCACAACGGGAGGAAAACCTGTTAAATTAAATCCAGAGTAAGTACCAACATATCATGTAGTGAGAGTTACATGTGTCAAATGAAGGAGTGTTATGAGGATTAATGAGTCCATTATTAAAAGCGCTTTGGGATTCTTGGATGAATGGCATTGTTGAAAGTGGGGGTAGGGCTGGTGTTTACAACTGGAGTTAAATCAAGGCCTTGTAACAGACTCTAGGGAAATATAGAAAAAGCAAGGAATTTTATTATTGATTGTTATATTTTATACTAGATTCAGTAGTTCTAATACAGAATTCAGCAAGATGTGTAGGCAGATGCCTTATCCGCTTTGCAAAAAGTCTAGGAAGAGGAATATAGGCTCAGAAGTTCTCTACAAGCTGGATTAGACTGTGGAAAAGGCACTAGGGCTTATGAAGAAACACAAGAGCCAGATTAGCACAAATGCATTCTTATTCCCCACAATGGTTTGTGTAATGAGCTAAAGTCAAAGAGAGTGTCAAGGAATTCTGTTAGGTGAAGTACAGATCTGGCTAAAGAAAATGATATCATTCTAGGCTAATTCCCTAGATATTAGTTATTAGATATTAGATATTAGTGCTTCAGATATTTCATAGATCACAGAAAATGAAGCCAATTGCCTGATTGTTTCTCACTATCTACAAATCTCCAGTAGACTTCCAAATGACTGAAATTTTCTTTTCTCTGTCATCTGGCAGTTAGCGCATTATAAAATGCTCAGCTGAGACACCTTATCCTTTAAGATCTGTAGATTATTATCACACCCTTATTGAAAAGTCTTGCAGCTGCCCCATCCCCTCCAGCTCTCTGTGACTATTCAAAAGCAGAATCCTCACAATTGGGTCATGACTCCTCCCTCATAGCCTATTGCTATTGTACAACCTCCCATGCTCAGCAACATAGTCATGGTGTCCACAAGCACTGTGTGTGGCAGCCATTTTATGAACACTTGACAAAGGAAATCACAATTTAAAATAATAGGAACTCCTGTTCTCTAGAGCCTCCAAATTATTCCAGCACCAAATATTCCTCCTTGATCACTGCTCAAGTTCAGTCTCCTACAAAAGAACTCATTTCCAGGATTCCTCTGCTCTCTCCCCTGCCTCCTTTCTCCCTTACTTTATCCAGTTTCCAAACTCCTCTGCAAACTTTATACAGGCTGTTTGGTATTCCCTTGTGATATTTTCTTTTAATGGAAAGAGAGGCAAAGAGGGCCACCAAGTAGCCATTAGTAGGATTAGGGATCAATCTCAGCAATACTCATCAAACCCATCTGACCATTCAACATGTGGAGTCAATAAAGTGGTACTGCTCAAGCCCCATGATGGTGGGGCCATCTAACCACTATGGTAGTATTTGGGGGCCAGCAGAGCTAATCTGATAATACTGGGGCAGAGTAGGGGGGTTATGTGGTACTCATGTATTCCTGACCTCTGAGCTATTTCCCCCACTCCTATGGTGTTCTTTTGATCTATATCCACAAGGCATCAACTTCCATCAATGATGTAGTTTTCGAGGTGTTTCCCTGGTTAAAATTGTTGGTAAGTAATGATGTAGAAATAAATATTATATTAAGTAGATAATATAAATATGAGTTATAAGTACACAACTAAAACAATAGTATACAATACTAAAACAATACAATGTGGGGAGATGGGGCCTGAGCAACCCTACAGTAGGTAGGGTTTTTGCCTTGCACACAGCCAACCTGAGTTCAAACCTCAGCACCCTATATGGTCCCCCAAGCCTGCTAGGAGTAATTTATGAGCACAGATCCAGTAATAACCCCTAGCACTATTGGGCATGGCCCAAAAACCAAAAATAAATCAAACAAACCGATGTGGTTTAAAAAATTTTTTTCTTTCTTGTCCCATAATTGTTCCTCCAGAATTTCCCCCAAGTTATGACAACATAACTTGAAAGTTATTTCTCATCAGTAAACAAAATAGTAAAGACATATCATAATTCATATTAGATATTTACATTGTATGTATACATGGTAATTTTTCAATCATTGATGTCATTTAGACTATTTTCAATATCTTTATGGTATGAACAATCTTGCATGGTATTGGATGTCATAAAATTGTATACAATAATTTTATGGGACAAATATTTGAAAATGAAACTCTTAGGCTAAATGGTATATGCATTTAAATTTTATTAGCAATTCCTTACAGGCCTTCCATTGAGATTCATTAATTGTGCCTTCCAGCAACATGTTAAAGAGATAAGAATTAAAGAGACAGATAAGGAGAAGAGTTAGAATGGCATATAAAAGGGCAAGCAGAAATCTTGTAAGGATAAATGGCTCGCTCTCATTCTCAAACATCATGAGAATAGGGAGTGTGTTGTTCATCATCCTATCATTTAGTCCCTAGTACAATGTTTCAAGTGTGCAAATATCCAGACACTTGTTGGTGAGTAACATTTCAGAGATAGGGATTAAACTTAGGCTGACCAAGAGACTGAGAGCAGATCAAATAAAATAGAATATTAATTAGGTAGGATAGGAAAGAGACCTCCTAAAAGTTTAAAATATAAATTCCATCTCTTTTGTCATCAGCTAAAATATCATTTCTGTCCAAGCTACTATTAGAGTAATAATGAATATAAAACTTCTGTAAATATTACTTCTGCAAGAAAATATTGATCATATTATCTAGAATAGCATTAACTTATGTGAGCTTTTCAAGCACTGGTTATTAGTTTTGTCAATATGCAGCCTTTGGATCAAGATGTTTTAAATCCAGATTAATGGTCCTGGATGCCCTTAAGGTCAGGGTAACTTAAATTTCTGGAGTTGCTTCAACGGCCAGTAATCCATCCTGACCATCATGTTAGGAGAAATGATCAAGAATAAATTTTCTGTAATCAGCCCATTTTGAATGTGTGGGGACAACACAGGGTGATAAGGGGAATAGAACTGTTTCTGTTATTGGTTCAATAATTTTAAAAATTAAGTAATAACTATGACGTGGTAAAACTAATGTTCTAAGATTATATAAATATTTTCTACATATATTCATATATACCAAGATACAGAGAGAAAGGTATAGATAAGTTCCATTAAATACTTTCTTCAAGGCATCATGCCCCTTATTATTTTTAAACTTCTTAGCTCTAGAATTAAAAATTTTGTCCCATTCTATATACAAAGAAACTGATCTGTGAATTGGGTCCTCTCTCCTATGATCACTCAGATAAAATAATGAAGTAAGAATTCCACTGTTAGAGCCTCTGAACCCATATGTCTGTTAGTCTGTGAGATTCAAATAAGAAGCTAAATACCTAGGTCATTCACTCTCATGCTATTATCGCACCCCACTTTCTGCAAACTGACTCACTCAGTGAGATGGTAATGTTTATGATGTACAATTAAATATTTCTCACATACAGGCCAAGTTCCCTGAGTAACTTGTAATAGACCCTTTCCATACACAAAAATATTTATTAGGCTTGATCTCTAGTAATGGCATATTTGTGATGTATAACATACCTTTTAGAAGACACCAACTCAGCCTGGACATTTGGGATACTTCAGCATTTAGAATCTACATTTATCACCATGTGTTGTCTGCAATGTTCTTTTCATTTTTTTAATTTTGGTACCTGGCTCATTAAAGAGACCACTAGTCATTTTAAAACCAAATTGAGTTTAAATACATCTCCTTGACACATCTGTTTTGTTAAATGTATTCCACGAAACCAACATTAAAAGCCAATGCCATTAAGAGGGCATAAGGTAAGCTCATTTAGTTGACCAAATTGTATAACACAATGAATTAATATGGTAATACGCCTTTGGAGACCAGCAATAGATAATGGAGGTGAACAGAGGAGCTCGAGCCTGGTTTTGGAAAAGCAAAAGCAATTCATCATTATGCTGTAACAATATGGGAGAACATTTCTCATTTCCCACTGGCCTGCCCCCGTTCTGAAAACCTTCGGGTTGTACTTTTTAACACCAGCTTTGATTCATATGGTTCTACTCAATCCAACTGCTGCATTTTGGCTACTCAAAGGATTCTTTTTTGTGCTTTGAAGCAGTGGTAAATTTAGTGGCAATGTTGGCTAAAAGTGAGAGGTGGTAGAGCATGAAACCATAAAACCATGTCCTTGTTGCTCTATAGAAAACACTCTTCAAAGAGATAGAAGGCAAAAGCAAAGGAAGAGAGAAAAGCAGGCAGAATTGAAACCACCAAGATTCAGTTGTCCATACCTGGGAGTTGGGTGATAAGGTGCTTTTGTTTTGTTTTGTTTATGGGTCACACCCAGCAGTGCTCAGGGGTTACTCCTGGCTCTATGCTCAGAAATCGCTACTGGCAGGTTCAGGGAACCATATGGGATGCCAGGATTCGAACCACCGTCTTTCTGCATGCAAGGCAAACACCCTGCCTCCATGCTATCTCTCCAGCCCCTGATTCAGTGCTTTTGTGCTTTGTGTACATTGCCTGTTTTGATTTGGACTCAGACCTTCATCTCTGTATTTTGCATTTGTTTCCATCCTGCCAGAAAGAGCCTAATTAAAGCATATTGTGCCTACTCAGCAAGAATGCATTCCCCTCTAGCTGCTTATCTCCATATTTTTCCTCAACCATAAATTAGGTATGCTCATTATAGGAAAATTTAGAAGACATAGAAAAGCATAAAGAAGAAAATGCAAAATCCTTTAAAACCTACACTCTCAAAGATCTCTTGTCAGTGTTTTAATGTATTTTTCTATAGCAATTTGACTTATGAAATAGTCTTCCAAACAAGATTTGGGCGGCTTCTTAATGATGCAGGGAAGAAGGTACAGGTCTCTATACTGGTTTGCAGTGTCCTGGTTTGTCAATATTTTATACTAAAATATTATATTCATCTTTAGGAATGAAAATATTGAGGATAAGGCTATAGAAAGTTTATTGAAAAGAAGAAGAAAGAAACCTCCCATAAGTTAAACTATGAATGACTATTTTTAGAGGGGTCTTTATAGGAAAACAGAGTCAATGTGTTTCTATCAAGTGATTTGCATGGTTGCAAAGTGTGAGAGGGTCCCTGTTTATTCCCTCATTGATGTTCTGTTAACTGAGGTCATTTCATGTTGTTAAGTTGAATGTTACATCTCATATTCCCAATTGGGCCAGTGAGACTGTCATCTTAGACATGTTTAGTTCTTGGGGCTTCTTGAACTGTTTGCATTAGCACAACCAGTTTTCTCTCAGCCTCTTTTGAGCCAGCCAGTCTGGGACATAATTTAATTCATTGTCTTAAGCTCTGGCCTGGGGGAAAGAGTCTGGGAAAACCTCAGAAACATTTGCAGTGTAAAATGGGGACAGCTGACAAGGAGCCACTCTTCTAAGCTGATGAGGAGAAATAGACTTTCTCTTTCATTGATATGATTTAAAAAAATTCTGATAACTGCTGTGACTACAGCTATGACAATGATATTGAGAGAGAGAGACATAGAATGCCTACTGAAGACAGGCAGGGGGTGGGGAATGGGGGCCATTGGTGGTGGAAAAATTGCACTGATAAAGGGTGGGTGTACATTCTATGACTGAAACCCAAATATGAACATTTTTGTAACCATGGTTCTCAAAAAATAAATAAATAATTTAAAATTTCTAAGGTTGAGCAATTAGGATTTTTTATTTATTTCATAAGGAGGACAAGTACAAGAACTTTAGAACCTAAAATTTCACCCCAGTGTTAATTCTTTTTTCCAGAGTACATTATCTTAGATTTCTGGGCCAGGGTATCTACATAATTTTAGAGCTTTATATTAAATCCACTAAGCATTTATTAACCCCATTTTTAATGGGGTTAGATTTTTTTTTTCTTGTTAAGTTCTGTCAGTACCTTGTATATCTTAGATATTAACCCCTTATCTAATTGGTATTGGGTAAATAGTTTTTTTCCATTCTGTGGGTGGCTTTTGTATCCTTGTCAGTATTTCCTTTGAGGTGCAGAAGTCCCATCTGTTCATTATCTCTGCTTCCACTTTTTGGGACAATGCTATTTCCTCCTTGAAGATGCCTTTAGTCTCAATGTCACGAAGTTTTACCTATGTGTTCTTTTATATACTTTATGGTTCTGGGTCTGATATCAAAGTGTCAGGCTACAAATTAACACACAAAAATCAATGGCCTTCTGATACACAAATAATGATAGAGAATAAATAGACATTAAAAAACAATCCCAATCACATTAGTGTCACACAAACTCAAATACCTTGCAGTCAACTTAACTAAAAAGTTTAAGAACCTATACAAAGAAAACTACAAAACACTGCTTCAAGAAATAAAAGACAACTGAAGGAAATGGAGACACATGTTCATGGATTGGGAGGCATTAACATCATTAAAATGGCAATACTGGCAATACTTCCCAAAGCATTGTACAGATTTAATGCAACTCTTTACATTCTTTTGTTTGTTTGTTTGTTTTTGTTTTGGGGCCACTCTCAGTGATGCTCAGGGTTTACTCCTGGCTATGCGTTCAGAAATCGCTCCTAACTTGGGGGACCATATGGGACACTGGGGGATCGAATTGCAGTCCATCCAGGTTAGCACGTGCAAGGCAGAAGCCCTACCGCTCTGCCACCGCTCCAGCCTCAACTCCTTACATTCTTTTGTGTGTGTGTGTGTGTGTGTGTGTTTGGGGGGGTCACACCCGGCAGTGCTCAGGGGTTACTCCTGGCTCCATGCTCAGAAATTACTCCTGGCAGGCACAGGGGACCATATGGGACGCCGGGATTCGAACCGATGACCTTCTGCATGAAAGGCAAACACCTTACCTCCATGCTATCTCTCCAGCCCCCTCCTTACATTCTTAATGTCAACACGCAAAAGCCTCTCAAATTCAGTCTGACCACACCAGCCCTGCGTTTGCAAATTTCTAATTTTGAAGAACAATAATAGAACTTAGTGAGCTTTTTGTTTGTTGGGGACCATACCTGGCAGTGATTTGGTACCGTGCTGGTTACTCTTGGCTATGTGCTCAGATATGACCTCTGGTGGTGCACAGGGAATCAAACTGGAGTTAGCCACATGCATAGCAAACACCTTAATTCCTGTCCTAGTTATCTAACCACTGTTAATGGTTTTAATAGGAATTCTCCCTATGAAATGCATTTAATAGGACACTGCTGTTGGTCAAGTATAGACATTTTGATTATGGACTCTGCTTTTTGTCTTCTATGTGTTGATCCTATAATACAGCCTGACTCTCTGTTTTGCCTTACCAATCATCTTTTCTTTAAAGGCTAAAGTTACTCGACTCATCATAAAGATCACAAGGTTGACAAAAGCCAAAGATTCACACACCCAACACATTTAATAAAGGATCCTATCAGACAAGAAGTCTATAAAGTCTATGAAGAATATTTAAAACAAAATCAACAAGTGGTTAAAGAGTACAAGACAAAAATGCCAGGGCTTTAAATGATGAAAATTTTTATTTCCTCCTTGTAAGTGGTATCTGCCAAATCAGGTCCTTAAAATTATAATTGGTAAAAAGAAAATAATGAGCACAAAAGAAAACTAACAAAGGTGAAATTATAGCTATGAGATTTAATGTGATCCAAATGCAATTCTACATTGCATGTAGAAGAACATCTAAATAACAATTCAAACTTCTGTTGAGTTCAGCAAAATAATCTCAGAAACATTAAAAGAGAAATGAACAAAAAATGGAATCTCTTTAAAAGCATTATACACATTTGGTTATTTAAGGAATTAGATCTTATCAGTGACCCTTCATGGAACAAAGGATAAAATACTTCCTCTGAAGAAAGTTCATATTAAGATTGTAGCTTCTTTGCCTCTTCCTCTTTTGCTTCATACCTGACCTAAAAAGAAACAACGGAGACAGAGAGACAGCACAGGGATTATGGCATTTCTTTTCATGCAGCTGATCCTTGTTTAGTATCTGGTATCACATTGTTTCCCAAGCACTATCTTCAGCTCAGAGCTAGGAATTACCCTGAACATTGCCAGGTGTGGCTCCATTACTATTGTTCCCAAGTTCCCAGCCAACTTCCATGGACTTACAACATGGCTGCACACATGTCCAAGTTTCCCTTTGGAGCTCTGGGAATCCATAGCAGAGCTGCCCTGAGCACCAGTCTTGCCCTTGGCAGGGTCCTCTCAGGGTCCCTGCTACCACTCTTAAGCCTCCCATGAAAACCATCTCAAAATGGAGTCTTTAAAAGTATCAAAACAACTTGAAAAATATCTGCTTCCCTGTCTCTAATAACTGAATTTCTTAAGAGGTATGGTCAGAAATAATAGATGTTGGCAAGGAGGCAGAGGAAAGAGAATCCTACACTTCTGTGTTGGGTGAAAATTGATGCAGCCACTATAAAAAACAGTATATAGTGTCTCTAGTCCTGAGTCACAGCATTCTTAATACTCCTTGATTCAGATGGACCCAATAAATAATAGATGTTTTCCAATTTACTTTTAAATGCAATTTACTTTTAAATTTACTTTTAAATTGTTTCTAGTTTTGTCTCATTCAGTGCCTTCTGTCAACAGTATTTAAAAGTCTAATCATCATGTGGGAATATATATTATAAATATCTTTTAAAAATTAAATGGTGTCTTTAAAGATAAATATCTTCATCTTAAAGATGAGGAAAAGGTGAGTTTGATGATTGATTCAGTCTTTTTATTGAATTAATAAAATGATTTATCTTAATCTTTGCACTCCCGATTCAGACACACTTTCTACTTAATTATTTTCTAAGGAAGACCAATTTCAAGCAGTGGTTATGTCTTCAAATTAGATTTATCTGAGATATTTTTTAGCTTTAATTTTTGAATTTCTGAATTTCTTAAGAGGTATTTTTTGATGTATGTGTATGATCAGTGGTAACTCATTCAATTCCTAAAGAAGCCAGAAAAACATTTCTTACTATTTGGTTACCTTGACTAATTAAATCTAACGTTTCTCCCTTTTTTGTTTAGTTATTCTTGTTGTTTTGGTTTTGGGGTTTGGGGGTGGGGGGTTTGTGGACAAATCATGTAATACTCAGGATTACTTCTGGCAGGCTCAGGGGACCATATGGGATACTGGGGATAAAACCCAGATTGATCACATGCAAGGAAAACACCCTACCTGCTGTGCTATCACTCCAGCCCCTTAAGTTTATCTTTGATATGAAAAAATATCTTTTTATTTTCTAATCAGCCATCTCAGGACAATGTTGACAACATCTTAATGGGCCCTGCTGTGCTTTGATGACTCTGAGGACTCCAAGGGAAATTTTTGCTGTGCCTGTCTGTCTTTCCTGAATACCTGAAGCTCTCCTCAGAGGCCTAGGGGAGTGCACTCCCAAAAAACTGCAGTCTGAAGCTGCCCAGGGAGTGAGTGAGTAAAGTCTGGCTGTGGGATCTCCAAGCAGAAAGCTGAGCTCTCTGGCCTGCGGAGGCTTCGCCCTGCTGTGCTTTGATGACTCTGAGGACTCCAAGGAAGATCTTTGCTGTGCCTGTTTGTCTTTCCTGAATACCTGAAGCTCTTCTCAGAGGCCTAAGGAGCGCACCTCCAAAAAACTATCACCGAGAGGCTGCAGAAGCACAGCCGTGCACTCTTTCTAACCAATGAACCCTACCACAACACGCAGAAAATATCACACTACAGCCCTCCTAATCACCTCTCCCTATTGTGGACTGGGGCTTAATACCGGATTAGCTCCAAAAGGACTCCCATTGTAAGAACTCCACCCAAGACCTCCCTGCCTGGAGCCCACACCTCACGAAGAAATCTCAAAGGACAATGGGAAAGCCTATACTATCATCATAAGTATAGACCTATATAACACTACCTCTTATACTGTTTCTCCCCAAATGTAATCTGTATCACTTTCTCCCTTTTTCTTTTTTTTCTTCCCCCCCTTGTTCGTTTATTATTATTATTATTATTATTATTATTATTATTATTTGTTTTGTTCTACTTTTTATTTTTTGATTTGATTTGTTTTGTGCTTCCTTTGGGTCACAGCTGGCGGTGTTCGCCGGTGCTCCTGGCTCTGTGCTCGGAAGTTGCCCCTGATGGGCATGGGGGACCATGTGGGATGCCGGGATGTGAACCACCGTTCTTCTGCAGGAAGGACAGACGCCTTGCCTCCATGCCCCTCCCAGCCCCAATTTATTCCTTTAATTGTCTTTTATTTAATCTTTTTTTTTCCTTTAAGAAATTCTTTTATCTTTTTTTTTTTTTTTTTTTTTTGTGGTTTTTGGGTCACACCCGGCAGTGCTCAGGGTTTATTTCTGGCTCCAGGTTCAGAAATTGCTCCTGGCAGGCACAGGGGACCATATGGGGCGCGGGATTAGAACTGATGATCTCCTGCATGAAAGGCAAACGCCTTACCTCCATGCTATCTCTCCGGCCCCGAAATTCTTTTATCTTTAGATATGTCTGAGCATATATATATTTTTAGTTTTTGTCATAAGTCTATTTTTTCTCTCCAATCCCAAACCCACCAGCAATATAATGTAGCACCACTTCTTCCTGCAAAGGCATATTAAAAATAGGGGAAATTTTACATGTAAAAACAAGCTCTTATCTACTAGGGATAAGAACTTATACTTTATTACAACACAGGAACATCTCCCAACCTAGACTCCAGGGAAATAGGCACCAACCGTCCAGCCTTGACTCCTGGATCCCAGACATAGAAATGACAGAGTTCTCCACAACAGCTCCAGGAACCAAATCCCCTCCAGGGCATTCATAATGCTGCTCTAATGTCAGCACATGCCAGTTCTAAATTGATAACCTGACAAGGAGGGAATGGGGACAACTAGATCTAAGAGCAAGTTATCCTTCCTCACCAGCCAACGATAAGACAAACTCAAAGAACATGTCACCCTTTGATCTGTGCAAAAACCAAGATTGCTATATACAGATGACTGGTTGTTACAACCAGGACTAGAGAGTACGCATCCCGGGACCAACAACAACAACAACAAAAAGCTCTAATCTAGCTTTGGGTCTACAATCTGTTCAACAAACAAGATCTCCAATTCCAGAGGTCTGACTGAGACAACCACAAGTGAACAGGTCTTCCAAAAACATAACAAAAGACTCTATCCCAGGCTCCATCCTAGGAGCAATATAATGACCAAGAACACCAACTACAGAAGATGAAGTAAAATGACACTGAAGAAGCAGAACTGCTAGAACCAAAAAGAAAGCCTTTGTCATAAGCTCCATTCCTTGAGCTGCACAGTCACCACGATCTCTAGATACAGTGGTCTGATTTTGCCATCCATGATGAAGCAGAAGTCTTCTATACACCACAAAAGCACAGAGGGGAGAGTAAATGATCATGCAAGGGATCTATAGTTAATCCTATGACAGTATACTTCAGAGAGGGAGAAACCCTGTAGCTCCTAGGCCAAGGGAATTCCCTCTATAATAACCCCAATAATTACTGTGCCTATGCAAGGGGGAAAAGAAAAAAAGGGGAAAAAAGCACAAAATAATCATTTTTCCACATATACATTTATTGGTTGATTGATTGTTTTTTGACGTCCTTATTTTGGTGTAGAAATTGAAGTTGATGTCTCCTTTTTTATTCTATATTATTTTATCTCATCTTTCTCTTTCTTTTTGCACTCTGGCATGATTTTATTTTGGAACTGGTGCTTCTCTTTATTGCTGTAGGGCTCACTGGATATTTGATTTGACATTGATTTTTGTATTGTTATGGTGTTTCAATTACCTTTCTCATGTCCTCTCTCAAACTGAGGTTGATAGCCACTAGAAGGACTCCGCCCATTTTCAGCATATTTTAATTTTTTTTAATTTTTTTTCTTATTCTTTACCCCATTCCATTGCTTTTCTTTCCCTTAAGCAAAACCACATAACTCGATTTATCTAGCTTAGCCTCTCAAATAAAGAAAGAAACAAGGGAGGGCACCACGACCAATCATTGATCATTGATAGTAAACTAGACAAAGAGGGGACCAACTACTCTAGCAGCCCGGAAGGTGATAGTAGGGGATATGGGTTGCAGAGAGGGAAAGGGAAAGGGTGGTGGACAAATTTTGTGGTGGGTATTTCCCTGATTCAATGTTAATATGTACCTAAAATACTAATGTGAAAGATATGTAAGCCACTATGATCAAAATAAAATTTAAAAAAATAAAAAAAAATCACACTACAAGCATGACAATAGGGAAACCTCGCAAGCAAACACCATGCACAGAGAATGAAGACGATAGCTTGGATGACCTAAAATATTCCAACAATCTGATTAACCTCTCAGATAAGGAATTTAGAACAGAAATATGGAATATGTTTGTAGAACTCAAAGAAAGCATAGATCGATCTGAACAGAACACAAAGACAGAAATCAGAAAACTTTAAATTGAAATAACAGATCTGAAAAACACATGGTAGCTGAATTAAAAAACTCAGTGGATGGCCTCACCAGCAGGGTAACAGCAGCTGAGGACAGAATCAGCGTGCTGGAAGATGAGATGCAGTAAAACTCAACACAGCAAAAGAAATTGGAAAAGAACCTTAAGACAAATGATCAGGCAATGGAAAAAGTACTCAAGAAATGTGAACAGATGAAAATAGAAGTCTTTGATTTAACTCAACAGAAACAACATAAGAATCATTTGAGTCCCAGAGGCCCAGGTAGGAGATCTCCAGGAAGAATCAACTGTCAAAGACATCATCAAAGAGATACTCCCAGAGTTAAAGACTACATGCAATCAAATCCTGCATGCCCAAAGAGTACCAGCTAAAAGAGACCCAAAGAAAAAACACCCCAACACATATCCTCCTTACAATGACAAATCCCATAGATAGAGATAGAATACTGAAAGCAGCAAGATCAAAAAAAAAAATTACATACAAAGGAGCATCCCTAAGACTTACAGCAGACATGTCACAAGAAACTGTCAAAGCCAGAAGACAGTGGTGGGATATTGTGACAAGACTGAATGAAATGGATGCCTCACCGAGAATATTGTTCAGGTTTGAAGGAAGGATACATAGCTTCATGGATAAACAACATGGATAAACAACAGCTCAGAAACTTCGCAGATGAAAACCAGCCTTAAAGGAAAAACTGAAAGGTCTACTCTAAGACAAGAGAGACCAGCAAACACAGCAGACATATCTACAAAGATGACATTAAACCCTATGACAATCATTCCCCTCAATGTCAATGGACTAAATTCACCAATTAAAAGGCACAGAGTGGCAAAATGGGTCAAAAAGATGAATCCAACCTTCTGCTGACTACAAGAAACACACCTGGGGGCTGGAGAAATAGCATGGAGGTAAGGCGTTTGCCTTTCATGCAGGAGGTCATCGGTTCGAATCCCAGCGTCCCATATGGTCCTCTGTGCCTGCCAGGAGCAATTTCTGAGCATGGAGCCAGGAGTAACCCCTGAGCACTGCCGGGTGTGACCCAAAAATCACAAAAAAAAAAAAAAAAAAAGAAACACATCTGAATAGTCAGAACAAACAAAGACTCAGAATCAAAGGCTGGAGAAAAATTATCCAAGCAACAACACCCTTAAAAAACCTGGGTGGCCATATTAATATCTGATGACACCAATTTTATACTCAGAAAAGTTGTAAGGGACAAAGATGGACACGATGTTCTAATCAAGGGATATGTACAACAGGAAGAAATCAGACTATTAAACATATATGCACCCAATGAGAGATCAGCAAATTATTTAATAATACTACTGACAAATCTGAAAGATGACATCAATAATAACACAATAATTGTGGGAGACCTCAACACGGCCCATTCAACATTCGATAGGTCAACCAGACTGAAACCCAACAAAAACATACTAGCCCTGAAAAGAGTAATGGAAGAAAGAGGACTGGTATATGTATATATACCAGTATATATGTATATATGTATATATGTATGTATATATATAGGACACTCCACCCCAAAAAATCCTGGATACACATTCTTCTCCAATGTACATGGGTCATTCTCCCAGATAGACTACATGCTGACACATAAAACATACCTTCATAAAATCAAGAGGATAGAAATCTTGCAGGCAACCTTTGCTTTTCACAAGGCTCTGAAATTGGATGTGAACTACAAAGGCACACAGAAAAAAACTTTAACAATTGGAAATTGAACAGCCTGCTACTGAACAACCAGTGGGTCCAAGATGAAATCAAAAAGGAAATCAAAACTTTCCTGGAAACAAATGATAATGAAGACACAAACTGACAGAATCTATGGGACACAGCAAAAGCAGTCCTGAGAGGAAAATTTATAGCTTTACAAGCACACATCAGGAAGGAAGAAGGGGCATACCTGAATAACTTAATGACGCAGCTCATAAAATTAGAAAATGACCAACAAAAGGAACCAAAAAATAGGGAGACAGAAGGAAATAACAAAGCTGAAAGCAGAAATCAATGAAGTGGAAAACAAAGAAACAATCCGAAAGATCAATGAAAGCAGAAGTTGGTTCTTTGAAAAAATATACAAGATTGATATACCATTGGCAAAACTCACAAAGAGAGAGAGAAACCTGATAATCTGTATTAGAAATAAAAAGGAGGAGATCACGACAGATATTGCAGGGACCCTAAGGGTAATCAGAGACTACTTTGAGAAAATTTATGCTACTAAAAATAAGAACCTAGAAGAAATGGAAAAATTCTTGGACACATATAACCTTCCACAGTTAAGTAAGGAGGATGTAGAATATCTAAACACCCCCATCACTATTGAGGAAATTGAAACTGTAATCAAACATCTGCCCAAAAAGAAAAGCCCAGGCCCAGATGGATTTACTAACGAATTCTTTCAAACCTTTCAAGAGGAGCTACTACCAATCCTAGCCAGGCTCTTCCATGAAATTGAAAAAATGGGAACACTCCCAAACAGCTTTTATGAAGGCAACATCACCTTGATACCAAACCAGACAGAGATGCTGTCAAAAAAGAAAATTACAGACCAATATCCCTGATGAATGCAGATGCAAAGATCTTCAACAAAATCCTGGCAAATAGGATCCAATGCATCATCAAGAAGATCATACACTACAACCAAGTAGGTTTTATCACAGAAATGCGAGAATGGTTTAACATCTGTAAATCTATCAACATCATACACAACATCAACAACAAGAAAAATAAAAATCACATGATCATATCAATAGACGTAGAGAAAGCATTTGATAAAGTCCAACACCCATTCTTGATTAAAAAAAAAAAAACTCGGGTCCAGAGAGATAGCACAGCAGTGTTTGCCTTGCAAGCAGCCAATCCAGGACCAAGGGTGATTGATTCGAATCCCGGTGTCCCATATGGTCCCCCGTGCTTGCCAGGAACTATTTCTGAGCAGACAGCCAGGAGTAACCCCTGAGCAATGCCAGGTGTGGCCCAAAAACAAACAAACAAAAAAAAAAACTCTCAGCAAAAAGGGAATGGAAGGAACCTTTCTCTATCTAGTTAAAACCATCTACCACAAGCCAATGGCAAATATTATCCTCAATGGAGAAAAACTAAAAGCCTTTCCTCTAAATTTTGATACAAGACAAGGCTGTCCGCTCTCACCACTCCTCTTCAACATAGTACTGGAAGTGCTTGCTATAGCAATCAGGCAAGAAAAAGATATCAAGGAAATCCAGATAGGAAAGGAAGAAGTCAAGCTACCACTGTTCGCAGATGACATGATACTTTACTTAGAAAACCCTAATGACTCTACCAGAAAGCTTCTAGAAACAATAGACTCATATAGCGAGGTGGCAGGCTACAAAATTAACACACAGAAATCAATGGTCTTTTTATACACCAATATTGATAGGGAAGAGATGGACGTGAAGAAGGCAATCCCATTCACATTAGTGCCACACAAACTCAAATATCTTGGAGTCAACTTGACCAAAGACGTGAAGGACCTATAAAAAGAAAAGTATAAAGCCCTACTCCAAGAAATAAGGGAGGACACACAGAAATGGAAACACATACCCTGCTCATGGATTGGCAGGATTAACATCATTAAAATGGCAATACTCTCCAAAGCATTATACAGATTTAAAGCAATCCCCCTAAAAAATACTGATGACATTCTTCAAAGTAGTGGATCAAACACTTATGAAGTTCATCTGGAACAATAAACATCTTCGAATAGCTAAAGCACTCCTAGGAAAAAGGAAAGTGGGAGGCATTACTTTCCCCAACTTTAAACTGTACTACAAAGCAATAGTTATCAAAACAGCATGGTATTGGCATAAAAACAGACCCTCAGATCAGTGTAATAGACCTGAGTTCTCAGACAATGTTCCCCAGACATACAATCACCTAATTTTTGACAAAGGAGCAAGAAATCCTAAGTGGAGCAGGGAAAACCTCTTCAACAAGTGGTGCTAGCAGAAGTCGTTAGCCACCTGCAAAAAAGCAAACATAGACCCCCAGTTAACATCATGTACGAAGGTAAAATCCAAATGGATTAAAGACCTTGACATCAGGCCTGATACCATAAGATATATAGAACAACACATAATTAAAGCACTCCATGACATTGAGACTAAAGGCATCTTCAAGGAGGAAACTGCACTTTTCAAACAAGTGGAAGCAGAAATAAACAGATGGAAATACATGAAGCTGAGAATCTTCTGCACCTCAAAATAAATAGTGCCCAGGATACAAGAGCCACCCACCATGTGGGAGAAACTATTCACCCAATACCCATCAGATAAGGGGCTAATATCCAAAATATACAGGGCACTGACAGAACTTTACAAAAAAAAAATCTAATCCCATCAAAAATGGGGAGAAGAAATGAACAGAGACTGATAAAAAAGAAATACAAATGGCCAAAAGGCACATGAAAAATTCTTCTCATCACTAATCATCAGGGATATGCAAATCAAAACAATGATGAGAAGAATCAGTGCAGGCAGGGATATGGAGAGAAAGGAACTCTCATCCACTGCTGTTGGGAATGCCGTCTAGTCCAACCTCTATGGATATGGAGATTCTTCCAAAAACTGGAAATTGAGCTCCCATTTGATCCAGCTATTCCACTCCTAGGGATATACCATAAGAACACAAGAATACAAATTAAAAAAAAAACCCTTCCTCACACCTATATTTATTGCAGCACTATTCACAATATCCAGGCTCTGGAAACAACCAAGATGCCCTTCAACAGACAAATGGCTAAAGAAACTGTGATACATATACACAATGGAATATTATGCAGCCGTCAGGAGAGATGAAGTCATGAAATTTTTCTATACATGGATGTACATGGAATCTATCATGCTGAGTGAAATAAGTCAGAGGAAGAGAGAGAGATGCTGAATAGTCCCACTCATCTATGGTTTTTAAGAAAAATAAAAGTCATTTTTACAACAATCCTTAGAGACAATGAGAGGAGGGCTGGAACTTCTAGCTCACTTCATGAAGCTCACACAAAGAGTGGTGAGTGCAGTTATAGAAATAACTACACTGAGAACTACCATAATCATGTGAATGAACAAGGGTACTGGAAAGCCTGTCTAGAGTACAGGTGGGGATGGGGTGGGATGAAGGGAGATTTGGGAGATTGGTGGTGGGAATGTTGCACTGGTGAAGGGGGGTGTTCTTTACATGACTGGAACCTAATCACAATCATATTTGTAATCAAGATGTTTAAATAAAGAAAAAATATTTAAAAAACCAACATCTTAATGACAACAAGAATGATTTAAACTTCTGTTAAGTTCAAAAAAATAATCTCAGAAACATCAAATTACTTTAATGGCATTATAAATATTTGAGTATTAAGGAATTAGACATTATCAGTGACCCTTTATGGGACAGAGGATAAAAGATTTCCTTTGAAGATAGTTCATATTAAAATGATGATAATGAAATTCTATGAAACCAGATCTCTCCTCTGGTGCATTTGGTCCCCTGAGAGAAACTGAAGATCTACCCTATTTTAGCATTTCTCAAAATCCACATTTGAAGTGTCCTTTGTGGCCAGATATGTCTATGAGACCAAGGGGACTAGGTATAAAAGAACTAATGTGTACAATACCTGCCTCACTTGGTTTGAAGAAAATTTCTTTTCTTTTTCTTTTTCTTTTTCTTTTTTTAACTAAAACCCAACTACAGATATATTTATAATCATGGTGCTTAAACAAAGACACTATTATAAGAAAAGAAATGTATTTCCTTCTCTTCTTTTTCTTCTTCTTTCTCTTATTCTTGTTCCTCCTCTTTTTCTTCCTCCTCCTCTTCTACTTCTTCCTCTTCTTTTTCTTTCCCCTCCTCTTCTTCATGTTCTTTCTCTTCTTCTCCTTCTTCCTTTTCTTGTATTTTTTTGTGATTTTAGAGTCACACCCGGCAGTGCTCGGGGGTTATTCCTGGCTCCACGCTCAGAAATTGCTCCTGGCAGGCACGGGGGACCATATGAGTTGCCGGGATTCGAACCGATGACCTCCTGCATGAAAGGCAAATGCCTTACCTCCATGCTGTCTCTCTGGCCCCCTTTTCTTGTATTCTTTTCCTTCTCTTCTTTTTCTTCTTCCTTTCTCCTCTTCTTCCTCTTCTTTTTCTTCTTCCTCTTCCTCTTCTTTCTTCTTTTCTTCTTCTTCCTCCTCCTCTTCTTTTATCTTCATCTTCATTTTATCTTTTTGTTCTTCTCCTTCTTCCTCTTCTTCTTTTTCCTCTTCCTCTTTTTTCATGCTTCCTGCAACTCTTCTTAATGTTCTCTTCTTGAGTCTTTGGAACTCCAATGATTCCTATGTTGTTTCTTTTGAGTCTACCAAAGACTTGTATTTTCATCTGTTCATATTTTTGTGTAGTTTATTCATTGTCTGATCATTTGCTTTAAGGTTCTTTTCCAATCTCTTCTGCTACATAAGCTGTTCTGCATCACATCCTCTGGCTCACTGACCCTGTTCTCAGCTGCTTATTTCCTTGGAAAGGTTTTCCATTGTTATTCCATTGAAAAATTTTTCCCTTGGAAAGGCTTTTCATTTCATTTACTGAGTTTTTTAGATATATTGTTTGAGTTTGGAGTTTTCTGAGTTCTATCATTGTGATCTGTTCACCTCGATCTATGCTTGCTTTGAGTTCTTTGATCATCTTCCATATAATACTCTAAACTCCTTATCTGAGAGGCTTTTCAGGTCATCTTCATTCTCCATGTATGGTGTTGTCATGCACTGTTTCCCCATTGCAACACTTGTATAGTGGTTTTTACTATGTGCTGTGTGGGGTCCGTGGGTTAGAAGATGCACTCAGCTGCGGAGCAAAGTGGAGCAGCCACAGTCCTCTGGCTCCACCTTGTTGGGTGGGACCTTACAGGGTTTGGTCCTTGGATATTAAGTTCCATGGCGTCTTCTTGGCTGTCTTGGGCAGAAAAGCAAACAGGGAGCAAGGCAGAAGTCCTTTATAATGGCTCTCCTGTATCCAATCACACAGCTGGGATCAGCACCCACCTTATTGAGTGGAACCCTTACCGAGTTTGGGCTCTGGAGATTATGTTCAATGATTTCTTTTTGGCTGTGTTGGTCAGAAAAGCAAACAGGGAGCATGGCAGCAATCCTTTATAATGGTTCTCTGGGTTTGGGCTCTGGAGATTATATTCAATGGCTTCTTCTTGGCTGTCTTGGGCAAAAAAGCCTGGAAGAAAATTTTTTACTTTAGTTTTTTTTTCTGTTTTTTCTCCTTCCATTAGCTGGAATATGACCATGTGGATAACTAGCTTTGATTTAGTAGAAAAAGGAAGTGCCCCCACATGATAGTGGAACATAATCATGGTAGGCATCTAAGTCTCAGAGTGACTACAAAGAGGATAATTGCCCATCAGTCCAAGCCATGAAAACTTTCATCCAATCATCTCTGAGCTACAGAGAATCTTGCTTAGCCCCACTTTGCCTTTATTATAACTTACATGGTGAGTAAACTTTATTTTGCCCTTTAGAGGCACTAAGAAAAAAAGTAAGGTTATTAGCTTGTCTTCTAGACCGAGATATATTTTATTCTACATTAATCTATATAGTGTCTGAAAAAAATAGGCTATGTTTTGCAATCAAAAGGGTAGGTCTAGATCATGTTATGTGATGTCTTACCCATATTTTAGAATCTCAATCATCTAACAAATAATAATAATAAAAACATCTCTTGTTTTCATAATTCCCAGTGAAAGAATTATGTGAGTAGGCAGGAGAGGGAAAAATACATGAGAACTATGCTATGCATGTCATTGAAAAAATATTTATACTTCTGAAATCTTGATAGAAGACATTAACTTAAATTATAGTTGACATTATTTAAATGTGTCATATTGATCTTTTTGTCATTCTTGCCTTTCTTCCTTTACATTAAGGGAACTTTGTAATGAGTCTTTTGGTAATAAGAAGAGAAAAAATCCTAAGTCCTTGAGCTTCCAAGCTAACACTTTATCTGAGTTCCTGTCTAGTGGCTACTGATTGGGAGAGAAGGACCTAAAATCTTGGGTGTGTAAGCTCCATCCTTCTGAGAAAAGGATGTTCTTTGAGAAGGTCAGAGGGCCCTAACAGCCTGAAAACAATGATAGCCATGCGTCTGCCATCATCCAGTTCCAAGAGCCTGGGAAGCCCATGTGCCTACACAGAGAACCTTCTCTTTTTCTATCCTGCTAGATAGATGGTGCTAGTCAAGAAAATGGAGTGAATGCAGCTTTCCATTCTTTTCTGCTTTCAGCATCTCATAATTCCATCTTTTTTTAAAAGTGTTTCTCTGGGCTAGAGCGATATAGGGCACAAGGCTATTCAGGACAAACTGGGTTCAATCCCCAGTTTCCCATATGGTCCCCAAGCCAGGAGTGATTTCTGAGCACATAGCCAGGAAATTGTTTCTCTCCCATTAAGAAAACAAAGTCTTCCCTTTATCTTCCTCTTTTTCTCTCTGTAATTTCATTGCTTCCAAAGAACAGAATGTGTGGAGTAACATGTGGAAGCAGAATTGATCAAAAGGGACTATATGAAGCTAAGAAGCTTCTTCACCTCAAAGGAAATAGTGACTAGGGTACAAAGGCCACCCACAGAATGGGAGAAATTATTCACCCAATATCCATCAGATAAGGGACTAATATCCAAAATATACAAGGTACTAACAGAACTTAACAAAAAAAATCTAACTCCATCAAAAAATAAGGATAATAAATGAATGATTTTTTCCTCAAAAAAGAAATACAGCTGAACAAAAGGCACATGAAAAATGTTCTACATCACTAATCATCAGGGAGATGCAAATAAAAACATCAATGAGGTACCATCTCACACCACAGAGACTGACACACATGACAAACAACAAGAACAATTTGTGCTGGCAGGAATGTGGAAAGAAAAGAACTCTCATTCACTGCTGGTGGGAATGCCGTCTAGTCCAGCCCTTATGGAAAACAATATGGAGATTTCTCAAAAAACTGGAAATTGAGCTCCCATATATCCAGCTATAGCACTCCTAGGGATATATACTAGGAACACAAAAACACAATACAAAAATGCCTTCCTCACACCTATATTTATTGCAGCACTATTTACAATAACCAGAATCTGGAAACAACTCAGATGCCCTTCAACAGATGAATGGCTAAAGAAACTGTGGTACATATACACAATGGAATTATGCAGCCATCAGGAGAGATAAAGTCATGAAATTTTTCTATACATGGATGGACATGGAAACTATTATGCTGAGTGAAAAAAGTCAGAGGGAGTGAGACACACACAGAATAGTTTCGCTTATCTATGGGTTTTAAGAAAAATAAGAGACATTATTGTAATAATGCCCAGAGACAATGGAGATGAAAGCCAGAAGGACCGGCTCAAGATACAAAGCTCACCACAAAGAGTGTTGAATACAGTTAGAGAAATAATCACACTAACAACTATCATGACAATGTTAATGAGTGAGTAAAGTAGAATACCTGTCAAATACAGGCAGAGGTGGGGGAGGAGGGTGATGGGGAGTATTGGTGGTGGGTATGTTGCACTGGTGAATGGGGGTGTTCTTTTATGACTCAAACCCAATTACAAACATGTTTCTAATCATGATGCTTAACTAAAGATATAAAAACAAAACAGAATGGGTGGACTGTATTGTGGAGTGTGTGCATCCTTTGACATTATCTGACCATTCAGCTAAGAAATATCCTGTTTTCAAATTAGTGACTGATTCCAATCTGAAAATCCTGATCTGCTGTTTTCTTGAAAAAAAGAAAAGTTACAATGAATGTAACCCCCCTCCTTTTACCATCCAACATGTGAAAAGGAGACTGGATCATTTTGGTTTGTTGCATCCTTCCTACCCAGGCATTTATGGTAGAACTTCTCTAAAACCACTGGAAAGAATTTCTTTGCTCCTTAGTTTTTCTACTCTGTTTCAGGGACATTTGAAGATTTCCCACTGACTACTAACCAAATTGAAAGTTCTTCTACTGTTGCTACTCCTAACTTTGTACCTACCAATCACACACACACACACACACACACACACACCTGCTATTTAAGCATTTTGAAGATTAGACATCATTAAATTTCTTAAGAGATTGTGGTCAGAAATAATAGACATGGGGGTTAAAAAAGAAAAGAAATAATAGACGTTAGCAATGAGGCAGAGGAAAGAGAATCCTTCTACACTTCCATGTTGGGTGAAAATTGGTGCAGCCACTATGAAAAACAGCCTCAAAAATGTAAAAACAGAACTATCAGCACTTATGAATATTTATCAAAAAACAAAATTAAAATATCAACTTAAAAGCATATGCAAATGTTAATCACAGCCTTATTTATGACAAGATATAGAAAGAACTTATGCATCTATCAATGGATGATTGGATAAAGCAATTGTGAATTTATTCAGCCATTAAAATTATAAAAGGGGGAGAGGCCCAAACAATAGCATGTGGGTAGAGTATTTGTCTGAAAATTATAAAGAGAATAGGTCTCAAAAGTTTTTATTATAAGGTAAAAATTGTTAGGAGTAGGAGCAATAACACAGGGAACAGGGCATTTGCCTTGAATATGACTGACCAGTGTTCAATTCCTGGCATCTCATATGGTCCCAAGCCTGCCAAAAGTAATTTCTGAGCACAAAGCCAGTAAAAACCACTGAGTGCCTCTGGGTATTGCCCAAAAGCAAACAAAACAAAATTGTCTAGCTATGTACAGAGACAGATATTAACTAGACAACCTGATGATCCTTTCACAATATATACAAATATCTAATTATTATGTTATACAACTAATATAATGTTTGTAAATTAGAAAGAGAAACATAAAATTCTATAATATTGCAATTTTGTGATAAATTAATACAAATAAATATCTGAACTAAAATGCATAAGGCTATGATATGACAAGTAATAGATATACAATTGAAAGATATATCTTGTTGACAATGTGTTAACATTAGTTTAAAGGTGGAATTGGCCTAGCATGTCTTTTTTTAAAATAATTTTATTGTGACCAAAGTGAATTACAAATCGTATACAGTAGTATTTTAGGTACATAGTGACATTGAACCAGGGAATTCCCACCCACAGTATTTTCCTCCCTCTATCCCTTTTCCCACCATGCATCCCTTATCCTTCTCCTGTGTGTTCAGGGCTGCTAAGATAAGTGGTCCCCTCTGTGTCTATCTTGTTATAGATTGGGTTTCAATTCTGTTGTGGTTGACTTTAGATTTGGCGTTTAAGTCTGATCATTTTTTTATTTCTACTCAATGTCCATACGACTATATGGTCTTGGTACCACCCATTTTCCCCTCAATTTATGAGGCAGAACAAGATGATTCAGGTTATGTGATTCTGTTTAAAAAGAAAAGAAAAAATAGAAAAAAAATTAAAAAAGAAAAAAAAAGGAAAAAAACAAAAACAAACAAAACAAAAAAGCAAACAAACAAAAACCTGGAGGAGTCCATCTAGAGGTTATAAATATCAATTTAAAAGAAGAAAAACATGACAAAAAGAAAAAATATACAAAAAAAAAAACAAAAACCAAAAAATTACAACAATAACAACAAAAATCAAACAAACAAACAAAAAAAAAACAGTGACTACAAAAAGCACCACAGCAATAAAAACAAGTACCAAACAATAATGATGAGCATGAAATAGAGAAAAAAATTGTGCTTTTTTTACTTATTTATTTTTTGCACAGACACAGTAAATATTGGGGAGTTTAGAAAGGGAGTTTCCTTGGCTTTGGCCTAAGAGATAGAGGGTTTCTCCACCCTTGAAGCATACTGTCATGGAAATAACTACAGACTTCGTACATGCTCTTTTTCACTCCCCCAGGTCTTTTTATGGTACCAAGAAACTTTCTGCTCAGTTGTGGATGATAAAATCAGGGCTCTGTAATTAGAGGTTACATAGAGGCACAGGTCATAGAATGAAGCCTAGGATAGAGTCTTACTTTATGGTTCTAGAAGTTCTGTTCCATTGGCCTAGCACAGTGCTTCTCAATTATTTTTGTCATGCCCCCCTAGAAAGAAGAAAACATTTTTCGTGCCCCCCACAATGGTAAATAGTATCTTTATTAAGTAAAACTTTAACCTGCAAATAAAAATATATAAAATAATTTGAGCTGATTTTTTAATCAAAGGTGATGTCTGGATTAATGTCTATAATGAGCACATTTTGCAATGGATAGCTTTTCAAAGCGGGGTTTGAAGCAGGACACACAGCCACTCTCAGTTCCAGAGACATACAAAGACATAAACATGGGGCTTAGCTTGTTATGACAGTGTTTGTCAAGGTCAAACATGCCCACTTTACAGAGCCTCATGCCCCCCGGGGGGCATGTCCCACTATTTGAGAAGCACTGGACTAGCATATCTTAAAAGAGACAGCAATTAATGATAGTTTATTGTTTGGTGCCAGTATTCTTGCAAAATAAATATTAATAAATTTACATGCATAATGTTTATCTAATTTTTATTAATGGCACTCTAAAAAATGAGTTTTGGAAACAAAACTTGTAAAGGATTATGAAAAACGTTATACAGTCAACTCTGTCAAATCCATTCCTTTATCTAAAGTCTTTGATTTTAAGGATACCAATTTTCTCAAAATATCATTATTTGCTCTTGCATGCTGCAAGGAGCTGAGCTGCAAGCACAATCTACATTTCACACATGTTTAAACAGTATAGAATTTCCAACAGCTTTATAGCCAAAACCCAGATTAAGTCTTGCAGAGATGAATAGTATTAAAATTTGTGACAGAACACTGGGCTGGTGTTGTCAGTCATATCAATAGAGAATGCCAAATAATATATATTTCAGGTCCATCCTCTTTATACAAGACAGACACCAGCTTAGATCACAGAATTTCCTTCCTTCCTTTTCTGGCAGAAGCAAAAGTCAACATACATAGTATAATAATTCAAGCATTTTTTTCCTTCCATTGGTTGACCCCCAAAATGTTAGGCATAATATGTGATATCTGCCTGGACAAATAGATTTTAGGGAACAGAATGGTTTTATAATCAAACTGAAACTTTTTTAATGGAATGCATTAATAGAGCTATGGTATAAAACCAATCCAAAGCAATGAAAGATGATAGATAAGCTACTATAAAAATGTACATTATAGGGGCCAGAGATAGAGCATGGAGGTAAGGCAATTTTCCTTACATGCAGAAGGACAGTGGTTCGAATCCTGTAATCCCATATGGTCCCCTGAGCTTTCCAGGAGTGATTTCTGAGCATAGAGCCAGGAAACTCCTTAGCGCCACTGGGCATGACTCAAAAAACAAAAACAAACAAACAAACAAAAAAAGCTGTGCCCTGGATGCCACAGAATCACAGCCGCACACTCTTTCTAACCAATGAACCCCACCACAACACACAGAAAAAATCACACTACAAGCATGACAATGGGGAAACCTCGCAGGCAAATATCATGCACAAAGAATGAAGACGATAGCTCGGATGACCTAAAATATTCCAACCTCTCAGATAAGGAAATTTGAACAGAAATATGGAAGATGTTTGTAGAACTCAAAGAAAGCATAGATCGATATGAACAGAACACAAAGAAAGCATAGATCGATCTGAACAGAACACAAAGACAGAAATCAGAAAACTCCTAACTGAAATAACAGATCTAAAAACACACGGTAGCTGAACTGAAAAACTCAGTGGATGGCCTCACCAGCAGGGTAACAGCAGCTGAGGACAGAATCGGCATGCTGGAAGATGAGATGCAGAAAAAAATCAACACAGCAGAAGAAATTGGAAAAGAACCTTAAGACAAACGATCAGGCAATGGAAAAAGTACTCAAGGAATGTGAACAGATGAAAATAGAAGTCTTTGATAAACTCAACAGAAACAACATAAGAATCATTGGAGTCCCACAGGCCCAGGTAGGAGATCTCCAGGAAGAATCAACTGTCAAAGACATCATTAAAGAGATACTCCCAGAGTTAAAGACTACATGCAATCAAATCCTGCATGCCCAAAGAGTACCAGCTAAAAGAGACTCAAAGAAAAACACCCCAAGACACATCCTCGTTACAATGAAAATCCCATAGAGAGAGAATACTGAAAGCACCAAGATCAAAAAGGGAAATTACATTCAAAGGAGCATCCCTAAGTCTTACCGCAGACATGTCACAAGAAACTCTCAAAGCCAGAAGACAGTGGTGGGATATTGTGACAAGACTGAATGAAATGGATGCCTCACCGAGAATACTGCACCCAGACCGACTCACGTTCGGGTTTGAAGGAAGGATACATAACTTCATGGATAAACAACAGCTCAGAAACTTCACAGATGAAAACCAGCCTTAAAGGAAAAACTGAAAGGTCTACTCTAAGACAAGAGAGACCAGCAAACACAGCAAACTTATCTACAAAAATGACATTAAATCCTATGACAATCATCTCCCTCAATGTCAATGGACTAAATTCACCAATTAAAAGACACAAAGTGGAAAAATGGGTCAAAAAGATGAATCCAACCTTCTGCTGACTACAAGAAACACACCTGAATAGTCAGAACAAACAAAGACTCAGAATCAAAGGCTGGAGGAAAATCATCCAAGCAACAACACCCTTAAAAAAGCTGGGTGGCCATATTAATATCTGATGACACCAATTTTATACTCAGAAAAGTTGTAAGGGATAAAGATGGATACTATGTACTAATCAAGAGATATGTGCAACAGGAAGAAATCAGACTATTAAACATATATGCACCCAATGAGAGATCAGCAAATTATCTAATACAATTACTGACAAATCCGAAAGAAGACATCAATAACACAATAATTGTGGGAGACCTCAACACGGCCCTGTCAACATTCGATAGGTCAACCAGACTGAAACCCAACAAAAACATATTAGCCCTGAAAAGAGTAATGGAAGAAAGAGGACTAGTATATATATAGTATATATACATATATATATGACACTCCACCCCAAAAATCCTGGATACACATTCTTCTCCAATGTACATGGGTCATTCTCCCAGTAGACTACATGCTGACACATAAAACATACCTTCATAAAATTAAGAGAATAGAAATCTTGCAGGCTACCTTTGCTGATAAAAAGGCTCCGAATTAGATGTGAACTACAAAGGCACACAGAAGAAAAACTTTAACAATTGGAAATTAAACAGCCTGCTACTGAACAGCCAGTGGGTCTGAGAAGAAATCAAAAAGGAAATCAAAACTTTCCTAGAAACAAATGATAATGAAGACACAAACTGCCAGAATCTATGGGACACAGCAAAAGCAGTCCTGAGAGAAAAATTTATAGCTTTACAAACACACATCAGGAAGGAAGAAGGGGCATACCTGAATAACTTAATGACGCAGCTCATAAAATTAGAAAATGACCAACAAAAGGAACCAAAAATAGGGAGACAGAAGGAAATAACAAAGCTGAAAGGAGAAATCAATGAAGTGGAAAACCAAAAAACAATCTGAAAGATCAACGAAAGCAGAAGTTGGTTCTTTAAAAAAATAAACAATATTGCTAGACAATTGGCAAAACTCACAAAGAAAGAGAGAGAGAAACCTGATAATCCGTATTAGAAATGAAAAGGGGGAGATCACAACAGATATTGCAGGGATCCTAAGGGTAATCAGAGACTACTTTGAGAAAATTTATGCTACAAAAATGGGAACCTAGAAGAAATGGATAAATTCTTGGACACTTATAACCTTCCACAGTTAAGTAAGGAGGATGTAGAATATCTAAACACCCCCATCACTATTGAGGAAATTGAAACTGTAATCAAACATCTGCCCAAAAAGAAAAGCCCAGGCCCAGATGGATTTACTAACGAATTCTTTCAAACCTTTCAAGAGGAGCTACTACCAATCCTAGCCAGGCTCTTCCATGAAATTGAAAAAATGGGAACACTCCCAAACAGCTTTTAAGAAGCCAACATCACCTCGATACCTAAACCAGACAGAGATGCTGCCAAAAAAGAAAATTACAGACCAATATCCCTGATGAATGCAGATGCAAAGATCTTCAACAAAATCCTGGCAAATAGGATCCAATGCATCATCAAGAAGATCATACACTACCACCAAGTAGGTTTCATCCCAGGAATGCAAGGATGGTTTAACATCCATAAATCTATCAACATCATACACAACATCAACAACAAGAAAAATAAAAATCACATGACCATATCAATAGCTGCAGAGAAAGCATTTGATAAAGTCCAACACCCATTCTTGATTAAAAAAAAAAAAAAAAACTCGAGCCCTGAGAGATAGCACAGTGGTTTTTGCCTTGCAAGCAGCCAATCCAGGACCAAAGGTGGTTGGTTCGAATCCTGGGGTCCCATATGGTCCCCTGTGCCTGCCAGAAGCTATTTCTGAGCAGACAGCCAGGAGTAACCCCTGAGCAATGCCAGGTGTGGACCAAAAACCAAAAAAAAAAAAAAAAAAACTCTCAGCAAAATGGGAATGGAAGGAACCTTTCTCTATCTAGTTAAAGTCATCTACCACAAGCCAATGGCAAATATTATCCTCAATGGAGAAAAACTAAAAGCCTTTCCTCTAAATTTTGATACAAGACAAGGCTGTCCGCTCTCACCATTCCTCTTCAACATAGTACTGGAAGTGCTTGCTATAGTAATCAGGCAAGAAAAAGATATCAAGGAAATCCAGATAGGAAAAGAAGAAGTCAAGCTACCACTGTTTGCAGATGACATGATACTTTACTTAGAAAACCCTAATGACTCTACCAGAAAGCTTCTAGAAACAATAGACTCATATAGCGAGGTGGCAGGCTACAAAATTAACACACAGAAATCAATGGTCTTTTTATACACCAATATTGATAGGGAAGAGATGGACGTGAAGAAGGCAATCCCATTCACATTAGTGCCACACAAACTCAAATATCTTGGAGTCAACTTGACCAAAGACGTGAAGGACCTATAAAAAGAAAAGTATAAAGCCCTACTCCAAGAAATAAGGGAGGACACACAGAAATGGAAACACATACCCTGCTCATGGATTGGCAGGATTAACATCATTAAAATGGCAATACTCTCCAAAGCATTATACAGATTTAATGAGATCCCTCTAAAAAATACTGATGACATTCTTCAAAGAAGTGGATCAAACACTTATGAATTTCATCTGGAACAATAAACACCCTCGAATATCTAAAACCCTCCTAGGGAAAAGAAAAATGGCGTGGGGGGATCTCAGTCCCCTGGACTAAGTGGTCAGCCCAGGGGCCTATGGCTAGCTGTCCTGCCCAGAGCCCCCAACATACCAGCTGAAGAGAAACAGAAGAACTGGCATATGGAGTCTTCTGGGTGCAGCCCCTGCCTTTGTAGTTTGTGGATGCATAGGGGAGAAATTTCTCTCCCCCACCTTACCCCCAGGGCTTGATTAATCAGGCATGGCCCTGAAGACCCGTCTGGCGGGGGGGAGGGGTATCTTAGTCCCTTGGACTAAGTGGTCAGCCCAGGGGGCCTATGGCCAGCTGTCCTGCCCAGAGCCCCCAACATACTAGCTGAAGGGAAACAGAAGAACTGGCATGTGGAGTCTTCTGGGTGCAGCCCCTGCCTCTGTCAGCTTTTTATTTTTAATACATCAAAGACCCTTTGTTTGTTTGTTGAACAGCTGTGCAGGCTTTAAGTTAGTCTTTTTTTTAATTCTTAAATATGATTTTATACTTTTTTCCATTTCTGTACAGCACAACACCAAGATTTGCTGCTTAGGATCTCTCTGTAGAGGCTATAGAGAATGCAAAGGCTATGGTTTCCACCTCTTCTTATTTATGTTTGTATGTGTAAGTGTAATACATATCAATATATATTGATACAAACATCAATATATAATGCAATATATATCACTGAAGATAACACATTGATTAAAGGAATACAAAAATTTGTCATCATTTCCAAACTTAAATAGTAAAAATAAAAACTACAAAAGGAGCTGTGTACCCTAAACTTATCATATGAAACAACAAGCATATTTAAAAATGTAAATTTACATCCAATTTCTCTGGTCTTGTCATATCACATTAGACCCATTTACACTGACAAAACCCTTAGGTACTGCTATGAAAAGAGCATGTTTGCTTGCTACTTGGTATTCTGCAAACAAACAGCAGAGCCCAAAGTAAAAAGCCTGTTCTGATGATGTCTCCAACATCAGTGAACACCAAAGAATTGACTTCTCACTGGGGGTTGAGACATAAGGTTATACATTGACAAACAATTATTTGGACCTTCGAGTACAGTGTGAGAACCAGAAGCTTTACATTTAAGACATACTCCCTTTATTTAAGTGAAACAGGATTATTGGAACGATAGGCAGGTCTGCAACCTGGGAACAAGGAGCTGGTTCAGACCAATAAAGCTACGAATAACTGAGTCAAATCAGTGAAGAACAGAAGTCAAGCTGTTTCGGTTTTTGGGTCACAGTCGGCAGCACTCAGGGGCTACTCCTGGCTCCACACTCAGAAATCGCTCCTGGTAGGCTCGGGGGACCATATGGGATGCCGGGATTCAAACCAATGACCTTCTGCATGAAAGGCAAAAGCCCTACCTTCCTGCTATCTCTCCAGCCCCTTAAGTTAGTCTTAATAAGAAAAAATTTCTAAGTCACTTTTTCCTGTAAGTTGGGTTCATCTAAATTATCTCAGTCCTTAAATTATTAGCTATACCTCAAGTTCAGGGGTTGTACAAAGGAGTGTTCCCAAATTTCTGAGAACATTACCCAGAATTCTCTGCTATTGCTCAAATTATTGAGATAAAAAAGAAAACAACTTATGAAAAGAATCAATCACAAATTATTTTAAACCACTTCCAATCTACCTCTTCAATCTTATTCATTATACAAATGTATAAAATTGCTTAATTACTAAGAACTATAAAAGGATCAAAAAGAACTGTTGCCTACAAAAATTATTTAAACTGGAGCAATACTACAATGGTTTGGACTTACCTTGCACATGACTAACCCAAATTGAGTCCTCAACTTCCTATATGGTCCCCTGAGCCCTCCAGAAGTAATCCTAAGTGCAGAGCTAGGCCTAACCCCTGATCACTGTGAGGTAGGGCCACCAAAATCTCTATTTATGCATATATGTATACATTTGTTATACACATTTAAACAATGGAAACCATCAATAAATTCAAAATAATATTCAGATCTCCTAGCAAGATAATAGCACTAAACAGAATTAGACAAATTTCCCATTTAAGATCTTAATTTGCTTTCAAATCTCATAACTTCTTGAAAGACATCTCATTAAAATTGTATGATGTAAATTATATATAATAAATATACAAATAAATATAATTATATTAAAATATAATAAATTATATTTAAGTTCACTATCCACACTTTCCAATTAAGGTCAGTGTATTCCTTCTGATTGGTTGATGGTGTTGATTGTTTGGATACGCAGTGATACACAGGGCTTACTCCTGCTCTGTGCTTAAGGACCACTCCTAGAGGGGCTCATGTAATCATATATGTACCAGGGATCAAAGTGAGTAAAACATGTAAGACAACCTCCTTAATCCCTGTACAGTCCTGGTGTTGATGGTTAAACTTTAATCCTCACACTATAATGATTCTTTTCCTCCAATTTCTTGATAGGTTTTCCTGGGGATTCAGAATGACAGCATGGGTGGACTTCAGTGATGAAACAGCATATATGAAGCCCCTGGATATGTTTCCTAGCAAAATAACACTTCTGAGTGTGGTTCCCACAGAAATTGAAGAGTAGCAAATCTTAAAATTCACATACCCAAAATGTAAAAGCGAAGTCGGCATGATAGCGTAGTGGTAGGACATTTGCCTTGCACACGGCTGACCCAGGACGAACCTGAGTTCTATCCCCAGCATACTATATGGTTCCCCAAGCCAGGAGCGATTTCTGAGCATATAGCCAGGAGTAACCCCTGAGCGGTACTGGGTATGATTCAAAAAAAAAAGTGTCTTTAAAGGTGGGAGGGGGGGAGAAAGTCTTTTAAAGGAAAAATGTTAAGTGCCCTGAAAATTGTCCAGACAGAATTCCTATGTGGACACACTAAATTTGACAGAAGACAAATGCCAATGAAGTAGCACAGTATTTGCTGAGCACACTGTACTGTGTTTTCAAGTACAAAAATACCTGCAATACAGAAAGTTATTATTCAACCAGTTTTTCTTTTAAAAAACACATCACCAGCTTCTTTAGGCCATCTTTCTTCCCTTCTTAAGCTAAGTTTGAAGACAATTCATCTCTGATCACAACATTGATTTTAGTAAAATGTTGAACAGGATGTTCTAGAACAGGATGTTGAAACTTGTTCCACAGACACAGACATAGACATGTCCAAACTCAGAAAACTGAGGAGATGGGATAAGATGAGGTGTCCATTCCACTTCTATCTCTGCTTTCCACCATGATTGTGTCATGCCTATCAGTTGAACATATCTGACTTGTACCTAAAGAATGTATTGTTTATTTAAAAGAACAATAATTCTGCAAGAAGAGGAGGGGGAAAGAGGAGGAAGAGAAGGGGCGAGAGAAGGGGAGGAAAAGGAGAAGGAGATAAAGGAAGAGGAGGAGGAGAAGGAAGAAGAGGAGAAAAAAGAGAAGAAAGAGAAGGAAAAGGAGGAGGAAGAGAAGAAGGAGGAAAAAAAGAAGAGGAGGAGGAGAAGGAGGACGACAAGAAGAAGGAGGAGGAGAAGAGGAAGGAGAAAAAGGAGAAGAAGGAAGAGAAGGAGGAGGAAGAGGAAGAGAAGGAAGAGGAAGAAGGGAAGAAGGAAGAGGAAGGGAAGGAGGAGGACAAGAAGAAGGAGGAGGGGAAGGAGAAAATGAGGAAGAGAAGAAGGAAGAGGAGGGGAAGGAGGAGAAGGAGGAGGAGGAGAAGGTAGAGGAGGAGAAGGACAAAAAGAAGAGGAGGAAGAAGAAGAACAAGAACAAAAACAAGAAGAACAAGAACAAGAAGGAGGAGGTGGAGGAGAAGAAAAGAAGGAAGAAGAGGATAAAGAAGAAAAGGAATGAAGATGAAGGTGGAAGGAGGAAGATGAGAAAGAGGATGAGGAATAAGAGAAAAGAAGAGGAGGAAGAAAAGGAGAAAGAACAATAGGAAGATTGGGAAGAGGAAGAGGAGAAGGAAGAGAAGGGAAGAAGAGAAAGTAGGAAGAGGAAGAAGAAAGAAAATTAAAAAAGAAAAATGAGCAAGAGGACAAAAAAAGAAGAATGTTTTAAACAAAAAAATACATGACAATTGCTAACACAGAGACCAAGGCAAATTTTAGTAGAACCTCTCTGAGGTATATATCTAGTTTTAGCCAGGGTCTGAAAATTCGCAAAAAAATATCTGCAGTTCTGAGAATCTGTTTTGATGATTTCTTCTCTGCTCAAATCTAAAGGATAAATATGAAAGAAATGACTCAGCTTTCAGAAGCCCAACTATGTATATAATCTACTGTTCTTAGTATTCCTGTCCATTCAGAGCCATTCTATTAAATAGAGAAAAACAAGGAGATAGAAAGACCTGCCAACACTAAGTTGACTTATGTTCCTAAGTTTTGCTTAGACTTACACACACACACACACACACACACACACACACACACACACACACACACACATTTGCAGTGATACAAACATTTGCATGAAGATTGCAAAGTCAGTCATTTTGGTCCCTTCTCTTCTTTTTTTTCCTTCTTTTTTCTGTGGCAGCTAAGCTTGTTCTATTGCTGCTCCCCTTTTCTAACAAGAGGGATTATTTTAATTTTTGTTATTGCCACACATTTTCTCCATTTTGTTAAAGAACAAATTTTCCAAACCCCCATCTGGGATACTGATCATCTTACCAGCTGGTTTTCCTATACCTTCTTCCTTCTCATCGTTCCTATACCTTCAAAGTTCCATGCTGATTTTCTTCTCCTATTTGACTCATATGGATCATGAGGACAGGGGCCATCCACACCATACCTTACCTGTAGAGATCCAGCTTGGTCTCAGGCTCTTCTCACATCAACTTTAACTGCCAGTGTTCCAGAATTCCTTGTCAATGTTCCCCAAAGTGGAATGATCTATCATGGCTCAGACCTCTGCCTTACAATGCACACTCAAAACAAACTGGCACCACACACACACACACACACACACACACACACACACACACACACACACATTCCCAAAGCACACAATTCTTTAATGGAGCACACTTGAATAGATTATAGTCCGGCTAAATAGGAGAGGAGGAAAACATGCCAGAATATTTAAGCTGCCGTTGGTTTTCATTTTGTGGCATGCATTTTCTCATAAAAGAAAAAGAAAAACAGATCCTGGATTTTATTCAAGTGGAAAGTGTTTCCAGACTTTTTCTCCTCATAATTTCACATATGCTCATTTTATGAATTTTTTAAATCTTACACTTGGCATTGTCAGAACAAATCTCAACAAAAACACAATAGAGAGCCTTCGGCAGCACATTCATTGAGTGTGTTAGCAACAAGAAGTGGTGGGCAAGGGAGCACTAGGTGTAAGGTGCAGGCTGCCTACATACATTACTTACCTACCATCCTACTAAAGCATGTGGAATTTGCAGCTCCATGGCAGCGAATGAATGGAAGGTTGACTCAGAAATAATTTGATTGCAAAAACATAGGCTCTGAATAATTCAAAGCAGAACTGTCTTGTTGAATAAGCCACAACTTTGATGGCACCATCAAATATGCTGCACAGGGCCTATGACTTCCTCAATGTCCTCTGCTACCAGTATTCATTTATGGGGCACTGGGGTGCAACAAGCACATTTGGCAAGTGAGAAACCTGGTAATCCCTTTTTGAGAGAATCAGACAATTAGGTGGGAACCAAAATGGAAAGAAAAAGAATTATCTAGGGTCATCCAAATGAGAATAAACTCTATTTATAGAGTTTCTGGCACCAAGATTAGACAATATTTTGTGTAAGTTCTGTGACTACAAGGATAATGTCTTATTTCTTATTCTTGCTCCAATATCTAGCAAAGAGGCACAGAGAATATCCTGACTATATTTCTGAGGAATAACAAAAGCAGTAAAGGGGCCAGAGAGATAGCACAGTGATAGGACATTTGCCTTGCAAGCAATTGATGCAGGACAGATGGTGGTTCAAATCCCAGGATGGGGACTTCAATAACCACCTAGAAAATTCACTTCTGTGAGCTATCATCATGCATCTAGTCCGATATTACACTGAATAAACCATTTCTTTCTCTGCTGCTCTACAGCCTTATATTTAAGTTTCACTGGTTAAAGGAGGGAATGGGTGAGATTATTCCAAGTTTTAATTCTAAATAAGTTTTTGGCTTAATTTCTGACAGAAAACCAAATCATAGTTAGCCATATTCTTAATTTCATTGTAAGTACAGCTTCAGCTCTTCTCATACAGGTAGTCCCATGTCCCATTACTGTGGGAAGCATCATTTTAGCATATGAACAACAAAGAAGTACTTTGCTCCAGAGTGCATATTAATGAGTTTTGAACTTACATTAATTTTACTGTGTTGTGTAACTGAAATTGCATGAGGTAATGTAAAGCAAAACAAATATATAAAGCAGGACATGGAACAATCAATTTGTTTGGAATCATTTGCCCCCCCCCATCCAATCATGCAGAGATAAAAGTACTCAATCCCCCAAATCTGGAACAGTTGTGTTCAATTATGTTCCCCCTCTGCCAGTTAATTAGAAATCACTTGATGATGTCATCATGCCATGCTTGGGTATCCAGACATCAGAGAGATCAGACAAAAAGTGGCTGCCAGAATTTCCAGGGCTGAAGAGAGGTACTAGCTTCTTTCAGAAAGTCTTTCCAGAGCCGTTGAGGGAAGGGGTTATAAATTATCAGCCATGAACTCATCTTAATAAGGAGTCGCAAGCCAGAGACTTCATCAATGATTCTGGTTAAGAGACTGAGGATCCATGTTGATAAAAAAAAAAAAAAGAAAAGAAAAGAAAAGAAAAACTCAGAATACAAAAGAAATGTCATTTTTGGAAGGACCTTGGTCTCTGCTTCTAGAACAGGAGATGATACTTCAGCTTTCTAAAGTCCCATGAAGAAGAACCAAATGTACACAAGTCTTGTGAAATGTCTGGTAAAGGCTTCTTTTTTTCTTTATTTTGTGTTTGGGCCACATCCAGCAGTGCCTTGCATGAATGAACTCCTGACTCTGTGCTCAGATCACTCCTGGAGAAACTGGGGGCGGGGGGGGGGGGAACAAATGTGATCAAATGTGATGCCAGGACTCAAACCTATGTTAGCTACACAAAAGACAATTGTGTGTCTCTCTCTGGCCCCTGAAGCCATTTTGAAATAGGCTCCGCTGTACCAAGACACATGCAACCTTTTGGGAAGCTCTGCTGCACTGGTTGGGGTATTTTAATTCACTGGAGAGCACATTTCTTAACTCAGTAAGGTAGTGTGGTGCAGCTTTCTCTCCCAGAGCACTTTAGACAGCTCTCGGGTAATTCATCTAAGCCACATGCCCCCACATGGAAATGGGAAGTAGAGACATTATGTCCAGTTGAGGCATAGGCCAGGAGGACAGGTGACGTGCCTAGAATTACACAGCAGGCACTACAACCTGATGCCCATGAAGGTGACTCTTTCTATGCCACACACAAAACCTCTCCCTGTCCACCTCTTTCCCTGCCCACTCTTAACCTTTTCTTAGAAGGTCATTATTGTGACTGGCAAACTTTCCACCCACATATCTCATCAACTCTCCATTATCTATGGGTTGGGGTAAATATTTTTAGAAAGAGAAAACCACCTAAAGTGAGAATTTTATGACCCACAGCCTCCCTGCAGATGTTGTATGGAGATGTTGAGGCAACTAGAATTAGAACAGCTGTTGGAAACCCCAAGATTCAGCATCACTGACCTGGAGGAGTTAAGGTCATATCCCTACAGAAGATCAGTCAGCCCAAGCTGAACTTGTGATGAAAGATCTTAGCCCTGAATCTGCTTCCTGTTATGAGAGAGAATTCAGCTCTTCTCCCAAGAGTAACTGCTTTGCGGCGGGGGGAGGAAGGGGGAAACGACACTTTAACCTACCTAAGAAAAAACTTCATAGAAAAGGAAGAAATTGGTGGGCAGGAGAGATAATACAAAGGTAAGGCACTTGTCTTGCCCTGTGCTGATCTTGACCCTAGTTTAGCTCATGACACCAGCAGAGATGGCCAAAGAGCAAACACAGAGGGTTAATATGTACAACTTGCCAGTCCCAGCCTGTGCTTCGTATGTGATAACTCGACTAAGTCCTCACAATCATTGCTTAATCTTACATAAGAGGTGCAAGGCAGATACAGAGAAACTCCCTAGTTTTCACCAGTTCATAAAGCTATTCCCAACAGAATTTCACAGTCTAAATTTTTAAAAGCTTCAAAAAGTTCCAATAGACAAGCTAAAGATAGGCAACAGAAACAAAATCAAAGATTACAGGACCGAGTGTTAGCATAGAGCTAGGGCACTGACCTGGGTTTGATCCCATGTGGTCCCTCAAACTTACCAGGAGTGATACCCGAGTGCAGAACCAGGAGTAACCACTTAGCACCACTAAGTGTGGCCCAAAAATTAAAAAAAAAAAAAATTGTTACCATCCTTAATTGTGGGGAAAAATAGTACTAAGAGCTTTGGAGGGAGTGAAGGGGTGTGACTCATTGACCAAAATGAGGCAGAGTTTACTTCCTAGTGCAACCCACATGTGCAAAGTTACAGTGGTTTTGCTGACAGAGACCCAGGAGCTGCAAGAGACCATGCATGTAAACTCTGATACATGGCAACGTTGTGTGTGTGATTTCACAAGCACTTGCATAGGTAAATCCAGCAAGTGCAGGAAGGGAGAAAAGACTTCCATGAAACACCAACTGGGGAGAGCCTCAACCAAACCAGACAAGGGTCGCCAAGTCGCTAGCACTGCTGCAGTGGCAAGTGGAGCACTGACCCCTGGACAAGAACCTGCAAAGTGGGGACGGTTAAGTCTGGCACCAGGCCGAGATCCCCACATCATGGAGACCTTGGATCCTTGCCCCGCTCTATCACCCTGGAAACCAAGTTCAGCATAAAGCATATCTACACAGTTACATGAAGATTGATCTCTCTCATATGTGGAACTTAAAGATACATACTTAAGAAAGGTAGTAACAACGGGCTAAAACAACATAATGAAGGACTGATCCACACAATTGAGTTGGGGAAGGAGGATTAGGAGAAAGAGAGAATGGGTAGCTGGGGGGTACTTGGGAGAAAGCAATGGGTGGTAAATATGATGTTGGAATTACATATATAAAAATCATTATTAATAGCACCATAAACTACATAATGAACAAATTTTAAATTAAACGCCAAGAATAGCTACAGATTTAAATGGGAGAAAAACTGCATCTTGGGTTGTTTTCTTATGCAGCACTGCTTTAACTATCACATCAGCACACCCACAGGAATATGGAGAAAGAGGGAAGCATTGGGAGAAAGGTGTCCTCTTCCTTTTCACAAGAGAGTAAGCTTCATGGAGCCTCCTATAACATGAAACTTGGTTGTTACCTCATGGTCAAAATGACACCACTGATTGCTTCTAAATACATGGGAGTTTGTAATGGACCTATGGCTGCCCTGAACTAAAATGGGAGCAAGGGAGAGGAGAGGTGAGTATTTTGTTAAGTAAATAGCTGTCTTTGCTAACTTTAAACACATGTAAGTTGTGCTCAAAATAAAGCTGGTTTTACCAAAACAGAATGGAAAAAATAGAATGTAGGGCCAGAGAGATAGTACAAGATGTATGTGTGTATAGGGGTTAGTACACAGGTGTTAATGTGCTTGTGTTTCCACATGGCCAACCCCAATCTCCTGTTTGAATCCCTAGCACTGCATATGGTCCCACAAGCACCACCAGGAATGATCCCTGAACACAGAGCCAGGAGTAAGCCTTAGACACCATGGGATGTGTCTCTCTAACCTCTCCAAAAAAGCAAGCAGTAGACATCTGTCAGTATTCATGTATGGGGCACTGGGCATGCAACAAGCACATTTAGCAAGTAAGAAACCTGGTAATCCCTTTTTGAGAGAATCAGACAATTAGGTGGGAACCAAAATGAAAAGAAAAAGAATCATCTAGGATCATCCACAAGAGTTCTAGTTCTTGATCTCCTAGATCTTCACCAACTGGAGTTCTAGATAATAGACTGTAGTGGGCAAAGGAGATGATAACACTTGAGAAATAGGTTAGGAGGACAGATAGCCTGTGGTCTGCCTTGATGACAATGAGCTAGTGGCTGAATGAGAAATGATCAGTTTTATTGAACAAATTATATGATCTACTATTGTTTCCAAAGCACATCTCTCTATTCTCTAGGAATTCTTCAGCCTCTGGCTGCCCAAGCGTGAGATGGCATGAATTCTAAATTCTGATGACCTCTGAATTCCAGTAATAGGAAGAAGGCTGCAAAGAGTTTCAGCCACTCACCCCGTATCAGATCCTTAAAGTCCTACAGTAAGGAAATCAAGTTTTATTGGCACAAAAATTGACAGGGTGGCACATGTAACAAACATATAATGGGTTGTACAAATGGGAGTCTGAGGATGACAGAGCTTAAGAACCAGATGCTGTGACTAGAACACAAACAAGCATTGCTTCAACATTTTATCTCTGGCCAGTCCTACAAAAAAACATCAGTAGCTATATGTAAAAATGTAAAATAAAAGGCAATGAGACTTCTTTACCTTGCCTCTATTGTCTCAACCATTTTGCTTGGCTCCAAACTTTGATAAATTTTAGTATTGGGCTCTTGTTAGAATAGAAGAATGAGTTCACTTGAATGCACCTTGAAATAAGGAGGATTTGGTTGCCCTAAAGAACTTTCCCATGAGTAAAACCACTGATGTGATGACCCTTAGTGATTTCATCCCTTCCAGTTGCAAACCATCCCCATTCCCAAGTTACTCCAGAGAGGCAGAACCTACACTGGATAAGTAGTCTTAATGATCACCTGATGGTTCTTGCATGAGGAGATGACAAAGCAAGTTTCCAAACAACATTTGAACAATGTAATCAATTGTTTAGAGAACAATAGATTTTTCAAGTCCCCAATAGTCTGATTCTTTGTGAGGTGGTGGAAGGGAGAAGAAAGGAAGACTTTTCTCCTCTTCTGTATGGTGAAAATCTCTGAAACCTGGCAACACTATGAGTCATCCTGAGAGAAGAGTCAAGCCCTGTTTCAGTGCTTTGACCTAAGACCAGAGTTTGCTCTGCTGAAGTAGGTATAGATGGGTTGATGTATCCAGATGCCCTGATTCTCTGGGCTTGCTATTATAGGTGAGGCTATATATCTATAAAGTGAGGCTTAAAATTCAAGAATGTTGCTTTGGAGGCCAGAAATCCAAAATTAAGCAGATAGCTACTCCATTTTCCCACCTACTTATTCACACACACACACACACACACACACACACACACACACACTCATTCACATCTTCATCTTACAACCACCTCTATCCCAATTTTGGTCAAAGATGAATATCTGTCTAAGTTCTACCTCCTGTTACAATCTTGCTGAAATCTCAACCCCTTAAACTCCATGATTTATTCTATCTTTCTAACCTAGACCAGGTAATCTAATTCTCAAAGGCTTGTGCTCCTCCTCTCCTTGGTTTTCAAATTTCTACGAATGGAAGAATATTATAATCCTAACTAGTAAGAGAATATGTTATGGAACTAAATCTCCAGTTATTACAGTGATCATACACTAAAATAATCAAATAGAGCAAAAAAAAATTAACTGGGAGAACAAAGGTGAGGGGAAAGCCCACACTTTCATGAAACAAAACATTTCGATTGACTCTTCAACTTTCTGTAGCATTCTTTCAGTATTTGATGAAGATGAAACGAAACAAGGTCACATGAACGTCATTTATAATAACCAGGCATGATGGCTGGTTAGGGAAGCAGATCAAGCAAAGGAGACTCAAACATATGCTTGCGGTAAATTCCCAGCACCTGTTTATAATGCATTTTTCCTGGGAAAACAGCTCCCAGCACATTATACAGTATGTTTCATGACTGCTATTAACCACCCTTTTGCACTTACAAATTTAAAAGGGTTTTAACTTTACAGACAATTCATAGGTTTATAAATTGAAAGCCACTGAAATAAATCATCCTTTGTAATGAAAAGGGGGGTTAAGGCTGATATAATTTCTATTTGTCAAGGTATAATGATGTCACCATCCATTTATCCTTTGCACTTAAAGGTTGAAGCTATTCAACAAATCTCTCCTCAGCCAAATACACTGAATGCCTTAATGGAGGCCATAGTACAGGTTTCTGATTAGTTCACAGTTCACTTACCAATTAGGCTAGAAGGCAAATTTGTTTTTCAAAATTCTAAGCAATTTATTAGAATAATAACCTTAAAACTAATGAAAAATAGCCAGACCTTAAAATGAAAAACTGTTATCACTTTTAGATAATCTCTGGGCCCTGTTTTTAATACCAATAACTGTCATTTTATCATTGAATCATTGAAAAGGCAGAATATAGGTACATATACATAAACAAACAAGGTACGTTTTACCTTGCAAACAACCTATTCTTCCTTACAAAGTTCCATAAATAGTGGGAAAGATTGTTCACTGCTCAAGAGGATCAAGATGAGAGCCAGTAAGAAATGAAATAGAGCTTTCAATTTAATCACCAATGCTCATGTCATCTGCTCCTCTCCGGAATTCAAGAAGGCACAGGCTTCAGAGAATAAAGACAACAGACTCTCAATGGTCACCAGCTCAAAAAAAAAAAAAAATAGGATGAGAGGAGACCATGTCATGAGTTTCATCACCTCATAATCTGCAAATATCCTGGAATTTTTTTTGGGGGGTGAGGAATGAGGGGAAATTGGGGAGGGTCCTATACCAGATTATGCTGGAGCTTATTCCTGGCTCTGTGCTCAGGGACTATTTGTGGTACCACAAAGGGATCAAACTTCAGTAGGCATAATAATACAAGGAAAAGGCCTTTACTGCTGTACTGTCTCTCTGGCCCTCTTCTGGACTTCTTTTGAGTAAAAAAAATAAATAACCATGCATTTTCTTCCTTATTTCCAGATTCATAGAAGGCTTTTGGGATATTTAACACAACTGTGTATGGCATTCTGAGACAGGAGTTCTCTATATAAGTTTGTGTGACATTGAAGCATAAACAGTTATCTGGTCTTTGGCCTCAGGGGAAGTACTCCTAATGCCATTTTGCTTCTCACGGACACTCATTTCCCCAGGATTATGAGGCCTTTACACCAATCAACTATGTTCTTGCCCTCAAGCTCAGTTGAAGTGAAAAATTACTGGCACATATTGCGATGTGCATGTAAGGTGGATAATGAAAATTTGCTTTGCATTGTGAAATGACTTATCCATATATATGTTACTTAAGGAAAGAAGAAAGGTAAAAGAGTCTTGCAATAAGATTATTTGGGTTGTCACCACTTTCCAACCCCTCATATAAAGTGTTCTAACTAGTCACCATATTGTCCATCACATCCCTAGGACTTCTTTATTGTAACTATTGATGCAGGAGCAGTGATGGCAGGTCTCTGTGGTCGTCCAAGGTTCACAGGTCCTTCAATTATTTTTAAGAATAAAAATATTGCATAGTAATGATGCTCAGACTCAAAGTTAGAATGCAGAAGAGTTTATTGGGAAGTAAAGGAGAAGGAAAAGAAATTTCTCACAAAGGAAGAACTTTCATATAGGACTAAGTTAAATATGGCTCACTTTTGTGAGGATTTTATTAAAAAAACTGAGTATGTAGGCTTTAAAAGGCTCTTTTTGGTGGTAAGAAGTTGCATTGGTAAAGGGGGAGTGTACCTTTTTATGAACGAACCCCAACTATAAACCTGTTTGCAATCATGGTGCTTAAATATATTAAATTTCTTTAGAAAGGCTCTTCACAAAGAATGCAAGCATCCTAAGAAGAGATCTGGCTGGTCTGAGTACTTTGGGTTTGGCCATTTATTTTCCTTAGGCTGTTCATTTGTTATTCTCTTTGGTGGGACGAATTCCATAGTCCTGTTAGAAATGTTTATAGTATGAGCCAGGCCTTTGAGATGAGGTGTGTTTTAGGTTAATGCGGACAGATGGAACAGCTGGTAAGGAGAATTGGGGCTTTCTCTCTCACTAAGTTACCTAAATTACAACAAGAAATTATCTTTAAAAAAGCATAGCTTAGGGGCAGGAGCGATAGCATAGTGTGTAGGCATTTGTTTTGCATGCAGTGGATGCAGGTTAGATCTCCAGCATCCCATATAATTGTTGGAGCCTGCCAAGAATAATACCTGAGTGCAGAGCCAGGAGTAACCAATGAGTACCACTGGGTGTAGCTGAATGCTTTCCCACACTCACACCCCCAAAAAAGTATAGCTTAGGTTTCTCTTTAAGGGAAAAGCATAAAGCAAAGGGCTCTGTAACAAACATGGAGTCTGGCCACAGTCACAATTTTATGTCAGCCCTACCTCCCCAAGACAAAAAAGAAGGGAGGACCTGGCTTCTTCCTTGGTGTTTCATGGCAAAGAGCTCAAGTGATGAAGCATTTTAATCCTCACTTCATCTCGAAGGGTTTGCAAAGTGGATGTGTCTGCATTTGGTAGAAAGAGGAAAAGCAAAGGTATTGGATTTAACCTGACTTGCTAGAGTTTAACTGCCAGTCTGCATGCCTGTACTGGTTTGCAGAAATTCCCTGTTAAGTTATTGTCACTTAATTGCCAGCAGTTTTCAACTACAGGTCTGCAAATGTAAAAAGCCTGAAACCACTCTGATATAATTTATCTGAATAGAACTTGTTCAATTCAGTCTTGATTAAAGTCTTGATCTGAATACTCGTGAGTCAATCCAGAAGTTATTTTTCAGAATACAATACTCATTTCTGGGTGAGTCCAACTCAGTGTCATATGAACTTAAGCTTTACATTATAATCTCAAATGTGAGCATGACCTTGGAGGAAAGGAAGGAACCTGGTTCCATCACTCTAGAATCTAGATTGCTCATGATGAATAATTCCTGGTCTCTGGAATATATGTCTTTTTCTCTAGAACTCAGAGAGTTTCCCAATATGTGGTGATAAACTTTCCCAGAAGAAAGGCAGGATTAAAAACATGGAAATATGATTTATTTTCTTTCCCTGAAATACTACCCTCCATCGTCACTTTTTCATGCAGCTGTGCAGGCTCTTTTCTGCTTATCTGATTTCTGAAAATAGAAGCTTTACATCAGACTAATAAGAATTCTGCTTTTGTTGTTTGTTTTGTTTTTGTCTTGGGGCCACACCCAGTGACACTCAGAGGTTACTCTTGGCTTAAGCGCTCAGAAATCGCTCCTGGTTTGGGGGACCATATGGGATGCCAGGGATCAAACCAGAGTCTGTTCTGGGTCATTCATGTGCAAGGCAAAATGCCTTACTGCTCCAGCCCCAAGACTAATACAAATTCTATATTGGAATCAACGAGGAAGAATATACATAAGAAGTTTTTCTCATATGAGAAATTAGTATAATCTGCAGACCCAGTCTTTACTGGTTACTCAACTATTGCCCTACTGAACAATTCCAAAGGGGTCAAGAGTGGCTCAGCTTCTAAAGTGCTAGCCTTGCAAGTGCCAGACAATGAGTTTGATCCCCAGGGCCACTACATGTGCTAAACGCAATTCTGGAAGCTTTGCAATTTGTACCTGGCAGTTCTACTGTGCTCGTCCACATCAGCTGTGATTTCTGATCCTACCACATACAAAGCCGAGTGTATGTGAACACAACTGGAAAAATAAAAAACAAAATGAATATTCTGTTTCTGGTAAGCATTATCACAACAACAAAAACAAAAAATGCGCAAACATGGGGCTGGAGAGAACACAGCTGCTTTTGCCTTGCAAGCAGCCGATCCAGGACCCAGCATCCCATATGGTCCCCCGTGCCTGCCAGGAGCTATTTCTGAGCAGATAACCAGGACTAACCCCTGAGCACCGCTGGGTGTGGCCAAAACAAACAAACAAACATAAAACAAAAAAAGAGTGTGATTCCTGGGATTGGAGTCATAGGGCACTTGCCTAGCACATGACCAAAAGGGATTGGATTTCTTAAATCCCCTATGATCTTCCCCTCCCCTTATCCCCACCCTGAGTCTGCCAGGAATGATTCCTGAGTGAAGAGCCAGAAGTACCTTGAAAATCACTGGGTGTGGCCCCCTCAACGTAAGACTCCTCCCTACACACAAGCATGCGTATCATATGTAAGTACCACAACCCAGTTTGTGTGTACTCCTACATCATTGCAACATCAATAGCAAGAAAGAAAAGAGATTAGAAAGGAGGAACAATTTCAAGTTCTGTGATGTTTTCATTTTATAATTCAGTGGGAGATGTGTTGAGCCCTCATGCCTATCCACTCCCAACAAAGTAAATATAATCCCATTATTATGTGCTCTGCAAGTGGGTTTTCAGATAGGACCTGGGTTCTTCTAGAGAAAATTCTCATGGCACACCACGGGTCTGTTAGTTGATTTCCACACCAGTGGTCTGTGGGAAAATCCCTTGCACTTGCATCCTTACCCCACACCTAGTAATACAAGGGCCGGGCTTTTTGTTGTCTCCTCTCAGGCAGGTTTTTGGAACAAGCACACTGAGGAAGAGAACATACCCCACTACATGAGAGTCTTTCCTCTCCAGTGTGACAATCACCCAGTCACAATCACCAGAGTCTCTTTAAGCACAGATCTCCTTATAGACGAGAACATAGATCTTTAAACACCTCTATGAAAGTTAATGCAAAAGTTCAGAGGTGCAAAAATCATTGAAATGCACCCAAGTAGTAGCAATAACATCCCTAAAATCTCAGCAGTGAATTATGGATATGTATAATATTAAAAATGCAAAGCTAACGTGATTTGCATTTGCAATGCCCCCTAGCTGTTACTGGGGAGGAGAAAATTGCTTTCGGTGGAATCCAAGGGCACACTACTTAGTGGTGTATTTAAGTCAAGGAGGAAAATCACTCATTTTTATTCTACTACTTAACTTGTGCTTATGTAATCTGTCTGGCACCAGAGTCAGTTGTCTGATATTATTTTCAATCATGGAAAGAGAATATGTAATTCAATCATTATACCTTTATTTTCACTTGCTTGGCAATTCTCGGAGCCTGATTCTCACCAGCCGGCCAGCCATCAGCGCATGTCTCAGGGACCATCTGCAACAGTTCTAGTCCAAGCCTTATGATTTTTGTGTTTGAGAAACAGAGAGGCTACCTATCCTATCAGACAGGTAATATTTATTTCACCTAGGGATGCCTCACCTTTTTCTCTGCTTCTGCCACCCACAGACCTCTGTTCCCAGCAGATCAAATCTCAAAGGTGGTTTAGGCTTGCCAGTTAGTAGCGAAGTCAGAACCTCTTTTGATTTTGATTCTTCTCCCAACTTGTTCTTCCTTCAGTAGCTCCTTTTAGTTTTCCCTGCATATTCCACAAAGACAGTTTTTTAGGTTGCCATAGTAGAGCCAGCACAATGGGCATGTTTCTTATCCTGCTTATGGGGCCACAAGGCTAGCATGGTCAGTGCTGTCCTTCTGGTCAAGACTCAGCACAAGCAGGTCTGGGGGCAGAAGAGCAACAGTTGAGGTTTCCAACCTAACGGGCTAAGATCCATTAGACAGGAAGAAGGGGTGGGGGGGTGCAAGATTACTGCGTAGAGCAAATCTAAGAGCAGCTTGACTCGGTGTGTGTTGGCCATACATTCCATTGGGAGGAACCCAGTGGTGGAGCTGTTGTCATGATAGTCATACTGCCCATGTCACTCTGCATCTGGGCGCCTCTAACTTATCACCATCAGAACAGTGGCTTTCACTTGACATCTGGTGCATACTGCTCATAGTAGCAGTTTTATGAGATGTAGATACTTAACAAACTGGGAATATTGGTGGCCAGGAATATATACTGGTAAAGGGAAGAGTGTTGAAAATATTGTATGTCTAAAACTCAACCAACAACCTTTTTTTTTTTTTTTTTTTTTTTTTTGGTTTTTGAGTCACTACCGGTGGCACTCAGGTGTTACTCCTGACTCTGAGCGCAGAAATCACTCCTGGCAGATTCAGAGGACCATATGGGATGCTGAGAATCGAACCAGAGTCTATCTGGGGTTGGCCGTATGCAAGGCAAACACCCTACACTGTGCTATCGCTCTGGCCCCCAACAACAACTTTTTTTTAACTCTGTATCTATGTTGTTTTAATAAAAAAAAAATTTAAAAAGAAGTAAAGACCAGGTCTGAGAAGAACCTGAGGACCTATGTTTATTTTGATTTTTTTGTTCTTTTGGTTTTGGGACCACACCTAGCAGTGCTCAGGGATCACTCCTGACAGAACTCTGAGATCTTGCTGTGCTGAGGAATAAAACCCAGGTTGGCTACTTGCAAAGCAGTCACCCTGCCCACTGCACTATCTCTTGGGCCCATGGATTTGCATTTATAAGAATCCTTCTGCCCACCAAATATTTCTGATTGTTCCAGATAATTCTTTGAAATGACCTTTTGAAAGTCACAAAGAGAGGAAGCTACTACACTATTCTATCTGCTACCATTCCTGTCCCTATCCCACTCTCTTTCACCCAGCACGCACAAACTGGACTGGAATGGAAAATGTGTGTCTTCTAACCTGCTACGCAGCCTTGTGAGCATCTCATCTAAGGATCTCTGTCTCCGAATTACTTTCGGGCTTTGTGATTGCCCCGGGAGCTCCCCATGGCCTATTAGGTCCTGAATATTGGAATTTCTTACTCGACTTCTGCTTTTCAAGGGAATACTTACTCGGAATTGATCATCTTGGATGCTGTAGATTTTATTCTACTCTGGAGCTTGTAGTTGATTCCTTTACATCTGTTTCTGGTTTTGAACACCCTGTGTTAGGCTAAAAAATTTTTTCTATACTTTTTCCCGTGATGCACTTATGCAAAAAGCCACTCTTTTACAATTGCTTAGTTATTCTTTTTACAATTAAAAATATATATATATTATTTATTTCTGTACATTATTATTGTTTATTGTTTCTTTACAAAAAAGGGGGAATTGTAGCATATGAAAAAGTTTCCATAAGATGATTCTTGGAATTGTATTTAAAAGTGTTTCCTTAGGATTGTTCTGTGACTTTTGCCCCACCTAACCCTTCCAGGTGGGGCGCTGTGGAGTTGGCAATAAATAGCTTGAGGGACAGGAGTGAGGCGTCCTTCTGTGAAAAGCTGCTGGCTGCAGGAGGATTCTCTGGCTCTCCTTGCCCGATCTTTTAAACCCTATCGTTCTTGTCTGTGTGGATTATTACTTGCTGCGGATAAATATTACCAAGGCCTTCCCCCGAAAGGGGACAAGGGGATGGGAAGTAATTTCTCATTCTGGGGACTGTTCTTGGATTCACAAATACCCAGCCAAGATAACGGCGAAGATATCTTGCAGATGGCGCCCGAACAGGGACACACACACACACAATTTGTTTTAGTTCATGGACTAGAAGGATCCAGTGTGCCTCTTTGTTCCCATCTTATTAAATCAAGAATTTTGTGGCAGACCAACACAATAAGCTGAAGCATTACCTTGATTTCCACAAAGAAATTACTCTTCACCATCAAAGATAACACACAGGGAATCCCTAGGGAGTAGAATAAGAGAAAGTAAACTGAGATCAAACCAGTTTCCAGAAACCAATTCCTCTACTTAAAAAAAAATTTTTTTTAATTCATTAATGAAGCGCTCTTTGATTTGGTGTTGGATTTGGATTTGGAGTTAGTAGTTCTATATAGAACAGAAAGATAAATAATTCTGATTGGGACTATACATCAGTGGGTGTTCAAAGGCCAGAGCATTTTCTTATATATTTATAACACATGTGAGCTGAAAACCAGGTGAGGCAATCTAATTAGGACTCTCCAAGATCTCAGAAAATCTATTTGGTCCTTGTGAATTTCAGCCTCAGTCTCTGGCCAGATAATCTTTTCAAAAATTGGAATTCAGGCTATTGTTTTGAAAAATGCATCAACTAGGAATGAGAGCAGACAAATGAGAGATTTAGATTCCCTGTGGTACACAGTTCATAAATTGGCTGCTCTTTTATCTCCATAGCAGAAGAAATGGGAAAATTCTGAAACTCCCAGATGAATGAGGCAGGACGTCTAAGTTAAGAATGCAAGGGGAAAAGGACTCCCTATTAAAACAAAATACTGCCCCCTTTGCCCTATACCTATCATAACTTACCTATTTTATTTCGTGCTTGCTGGGTTGTGCTAGGTGATTTATTAGTGAGGCTGAATTTAGAGCCCAAATGAAGGGCAACTAGGAAGTGGCTCTCCACCAGGTATTTCATAAATCCCACTTCCCACCTAAAATTCACACATTGTGATTTTCACTATTCTCACCAAAGTGGTCCAGACAGAGCAGCTTTCAATATATGTCTGGGAACCAATTTTGGATAGAAACTACTTATCAATGATGTTAGTACAATGATTTCAGAAACCAAATGAACTCTTCCTCCCTTACTAAAAATGTATACAATAGTAAAAGAACTGTGTTTATTTCAAGCCATAGACTCCTTGGAGTACATGTGCTTGGTTCCTTTTTCACAGCCTAATATGCCTTTTTGAAAGCCCAGAGCCAGACACCATGAATTATCTAATGATGATTCAGGTGAGCAATGATCAACTCCTACAGATAAAAAAGACTGACTCTACTTTGAACATCACACCAATATCCCAACAACCAGATACCAGGACAGTCCGGCAATAGGAAATACATATTTCCCAACAGGACAGTCATTCCATCTCAAGGAAAAGACTTAGATCCGTGACCTACACTGAGGTCATCAATCTGAATAAAGAGAGGTGAGCTGAATATGGAAGCTGGCCCAAGGGGGAATGGTTACAACATAGTTAACACTAGTTTAAAGCTACAGAAAAAAAAATAAAAACTGTTTAAACATTAAACATTTGTTTAAATATTAAAGCAAAGTTAGCCTGGCAGCCAAATCGATATTAAATCAGGCCTGGAAACTGTTTTATGATCACAGACCGTGGGCTTCTTAACTGCCAGTGTCATAAATGATGTCACTTCTCAGCAGGATCGCAACTGTTAGCAGGCAGATCAGAAATGCCAACCTCCCTTTTAAAGTGTTCGTGGGGTGTCATTTGGAATTTTCTCCCAGGGACAAATGTCATTTTCTGGGTCTGAGCCCATGAGGGTGCTGTTGTGAGAAAAAATGTGTTCCCTCTAATCAGGATGCCCTGAAGTAAACTGAGTTCTCTTGGATGGAAATTCTGAGGCAAGTCTTCAGGGTGAAAGGCAGGAGAACTATAGTGAGCAATATCTGCTGCAGACTGTTCTACAAGCAGGAGAGGACTCAAAGTCAGCAACGCCATCTAGCAGATTTTCAGTAGACCAGCTACAATGTAAATGTGCTCTGAAAAGTCAAACACAAGGATCTGCTAGGTTGGTCTAGCAAGAAGCTGCTGTCTTCCCTCCAAGCAGCTTGTCATTCATGGTTTAATAAACTTCCAGTACTACTAGATGCTGCAGGTGTGGATTTTAGCAAACAGAACCTGAGCTCCATCACTTATCTTGGAATTGTCTAGCTTAACGAAGCAGTCAATCATTTTCATAGAAAGGGTGAAAACATGGGCTAGAAAGGTAAAATGTGTACGATACTTACTTGTGTTACACTTGGCTGACTCAGGTTCAGTTCCCAATATCTCATATAAAACCCCTGAGTCTACAAAGAGTAATTCCTGATCATGGAAGATGAGAGATTTCACTAGTTTGCTAACAAGTTATAACAAAATGACACAGACTGGGTGGCTTGAATAGTAGAAATGTCTGGTGCTCAAAACCTAAGATCAAGGTGGCTGAGAATGAAGGCTAAGGGAAGACTCTCTTCTGGGGCCCTTTCCTCATTTCTGGGAACTTGTTGGCTGTAGCAACATAACTCACGTCTTCACATGCTTTTCTCTCTTCTGTATCTGTGTCCAAATGTTTCTGTTTTATAAAACTACTGGTCATGATGGCTCAGGCCCACCCTGCTCCAATATGAACTCATCTTCACTGCTTTTGTAACTAGGTAACAGCCATAAAGGTTTTATTTTGAGATAGGAAGGGTTAAAACTACACCACATGAATTTAGAGGGAGGAAGAAGATCAAATATAAAGCAGTTTATAGCAGGGACACACAGGAGTACAAGTCAGGAAGAATACAGACCATAAAACCACAGACAGACCCTGAGCCGGAAAGGAGTAATGATTGTCTAGGAAACCCATTCTTGCCTTCCAAGACAAGCCTTGTTCAGAAGAGTCATCTGCCTGGGATTACAGCCAGCCTGACCTACGATACCAACAAATGCTTATTCTCAAACAGCATAGAAATCTACCTAACAATCACAATTCTACTGAAAATGGAATATTCGCCTATCTCTTAAAAATCAAAGGACTGTGAGTGAAAAATAATGAAATATTAGGAAAAGAAAACCATGATTTATTTATATTCCTCTACAAGGATTAAAAGAAAGTACAAGCCCAAAATCATGTGTAGAACCAATATCCCCACCTACACACACACACACACACACACACACACACACACACACACACACACACACACAAATTTCCCAACATATAACCTAAAGGCACTGGCCATCAGTGGTGTCTGGAGCAGCCCATATCACAGGTGAACAGAGAGTCAATAGAGTCTGAGAATTTTGCACTAGCACAAAGAATGCAAATGAAATCCATCCTCACCCACTCCATTTCAATTAAGGAAGCTCATTGACTCAGGGAGATAGATTATCCTGATACATACAAATGGCATGGGGGCAACAACATTACCATTTTTTAAATCATAAATATCACCTCAGTTCAAATATTCTAGAATTAAAGTTTCATTTTGTTTCTTTCATTCATTGGATTCTTCCACCCAAACACCAAGAGACCTACACCTTTGGTCCTCCCTAAATAATAGACAAGATCCTTCCTGTAAGAGAGCTTACCTTCCCATTAATGTTAGTTGTAATAAACTCTTCTGTTTTATGTCAGCCCCAATTCTGTCAAATTTGTATTCACAAAGGAAGCAGACAAGGAAATTACCCAAGAAAGACGTACTTTCTAATTGAACAGCATCAACAAAATCCAATCTTGGCTTTGCAGGTGGAAAGCAATGTCTTCAGTACATGCTCCATCTAGCCAGGCCCCCAAAGACACTATGCAGTTGATTTTCTCCTCTAAAATATAAAGGTCTAATGTTTTGTTTGGGCATTAGGGATAAAGGAGATGTTGCAAGAGGTTATGGGCAGAAGTAGATAACAAGATTTATAAATAGATTAATTTCAGAGGGGTTGAAGTCCTTGTTGTCTGATAACTTCTGATTCAATAAGGTTAAGACTTACCCAATAATCGGTGATTTTGCATTCAGACTCATTCACACACAAAAAAAAGTGATAGCTGGGACTGGAGAAATAGTACAGCGAGTAAGACACTTGCATTAGACAGACCCATGTTTGATCCCTGGCATCCCAAATGGTCCTACACAGACAGACAGACAGACAGACAGACACACACACACACACACACACACACACACACACACACACACACACACACACACACAGAGCGCACTGCAGGAAAAAACCTCAAGCACAATCTGCAGTAAGCCCAGGTGTAGCCCCAAAACAAAAAACAAAAAGAATGATCCAACACAAGCAGGAAGTTTCTTCTAGTTTGCTAAAAGATGTCACAATCATCAAGATAATAATTATAGAGTTTAGCTTGTATTGGCAATAAACCTTATGGCAACGCACCCTTATGTCCCTCAAAGGACTCACCCACTATCTATTGCTCCAGAAGAACACTTCACAAGGCTATAGACATCACTTAATAGCCCTATTAGTTGCCCAGCAGGTTGGCCATGGTGAAACACCAAATTCACCACAGCACTGGTAAGGACATTTCTTGTCAGCTTCAAGAAAGCACAAGCCATGAGGATGCCAGTCTCCAAATTCACACATCAAAAGCCTTGTGTGTTGACGGCTGGAGGCTAAGGGACAAAGGCTCTAAGAAAAGGGACTAGAACCTAGAACCCTGCTTTATTTTTTATTTGCTTTGCTTGTGATTGATTTGATTCCCTTTGGGGCCAAACCCAGTGGTGCTCAGGCTTACTCCTGGCTCTGTGCTCAGGGGTACTGCTGATATGCTTGGGATTGAACTCAGACCAGCTACATGCATGCAAAGAAAGTAATATCTTGCCTGCTGTGACATCTCTCTGAGATTGAGGTTCTTTTTATTAGCCACTCTAAAACAAAAACAAATACTTAAAAAAATCTCTTTTCTGGGGTGAGGGCCTACTAAACAAAACCCTGCCCCCACTTTTGGCTCTATAGGAGAGAGACAGCTGCTATAGCAACAGGAATTCTTATAAGGTTAGTGCTTGGGGGAAAGGTCAGGGTTTTGAAAAAAAAAAACCTGCCTTTGCATTACAAACCCCATACTCTTTTCTTAGCAGTCAAGACAAGGGACCTCTCCCCCTCTATATGGCTGCAGAGATATAAGGACTCAAGCCTACTGGCTGGCCATGGTGGCCTTCCAGAACGAATTCAGGTTTGCATCCACCAGGGCAAGCTATTCTGATTCAGTTAGATTGAAGCTAGGCTGTAAAAATTGTTAATAGACTATGGAAAAGGCTGATAATTGTGCTCCTGTCAGACTCTCAGATAGAGACCATGTGAAACACCAAGTTTAACTAGCTGTAGCCTTTACTTTAATTGATAAAGTGTAGTTTACTTTCTACTTGAGCTTTTTATTGACCATAATAATTCTAATTGAAATAAACATTTTGATTACAGCTCTGTTCCACGATTGCTTAATAGGGAACTAAAATAACTTTCAATAATCATTTTGTCCAAATGGGATTCATTTAGCCTGACAGTTATTCCAGGCATTTATTGGCATGCAGCAGGCTGGGAGCGTTTCCGAGCATAATTACGGGAACATTTTACACTGGGGTTAACCTTACCAAAATGACAGACTGAAAAGTGGTGTAAAAGGAGCAAATAAAACCCATAATCTGCCATAGAAACTCATGAATAAATTCCCTTTCTCTCCTGTTTCTGATGCCCAGGGCTCTAGTTAAAATTAAAAGGAGTTTTCTTTGGAAAATGCTGTCTGACTGCCGTAGCACATATTTAGAAGGGCATCTCTCGAACCTGGGGTTTATAGCCCCTCAGAATCCTTTCATTTTAGTGTGGGACACCTGGGTTATAAAGTGGAATTCTGGGGAGACATATATGCCATCTGTCCAGCAAAGGCTCTGGCCCCATATCTTGACCCGAATGAGGAATATGTTCCCTTATTTTAGCTCCTTACTTAGTAAGGGGAAGGCCATGAAGATGGAGAACACTGACTTCTGGGAACACTGCCTCTTTCCTCAGTGCCTTTCCAAAGAAGAGTTCAAGGGCCAAAGCAATAATATCGTGGAAAGGTATAGTACAGTGGGTAGGGTACTTGTCTCGCATTCACTAATCCCAGTTCAATCCGCAGCACCATCTATGGTCCATTGGGCACCACCAAAAGTGATCCTTGAATCCAGAGCAGAAGTAAATCCTGAGCATAGTCAGGATTCAAAAACCAACAAGTGAGAGAGAGAAAAACTATTTCTATTCCATCCCCTTCTGATATGCACCTGGGCTGATGAAACTTGATGGGCACTGGGCACATAAGCAAGTTGCTTCTTTCCTTCTCAAAGGGTCTGGAAATCCCAGACTGAAACCAAAATCAATTAAATCAATATTTTATTGTGTCTCGGGCTTTTTAGGTTCTCCTAAAAGAGAACATTTAGGTCATTCCAATTGGCTTGGGGTGGAGTTTTGTCATAACCGATTGCATTCAGGACTTTTTTCTGGCTCTGTGTTCAGGGATCACTCCGGGTGATGCTGAAGATCTAACTAGAATTAGCTGAGTGCAAAACAAGTGCCGTATCCCCATCTCTTCATCTCCTTAAGCTAACTTTTCATGAGGACCCACCTTAATCCCTAATAGGAAAATAAATCCCACAAGACTAATCTTCAGCCTGAATATTGAGCAAAGAAGCTAACAGAAGAGGTGCTTCAAGAACCTCTTTTTTCCTCCCTCTAAAAGGGAAAAAGATTTCTAAGAACCATTACCATAAAAGTTGGGACTAATTGAAGAATAAGGAATGAATGCATTAAAAATCTACCATCAGAAGCCAAGGATGTAGCTCAGAGGATAACACATGAGGCATCATGGTTCAAGCCCCACTTGGCCCCTGAGCAATGGCTATGTGTAGCTCTGGAGTCATCCAAACTGAGGTAGCCCTAGTGGTTTCTGTGTGCCCAAGTAACAGCACATTCTTGGCTTTTCATATTGAATTTGCTGCCCCATTGGCTAGAATCAATGGAAGAGATCCCTAGACCCCCTGAGCATTATATAGGAGCATTTCACTTCCGAGTGCTCCACTAAGAAGGTAAGGTCTAAATGACTTACTATTTTGTGTCCTTTTCTTTCCTTGAGTTATTGGATTCAAATGTTCTCAGAACATACATGTTTGCTTCACTAGAAATCATGCACAGCACTCACTACATGTATGCCAGTCTTGACTGTAATCCTTTCACATAGATTATCTCATATCAACACCCAGGACAGGACTATGAGATGAATACCAACTAGTTCATTCCATTTTGCAGGTGAGGATACTGAGGCTCTGAATCATTATGCAGTCCTCCCTATCACAGCTTTGTCCCTTGGCACTAAAGCATTTGCATTTAGCAATCATTCTCTTAGAATGTTTGTACTTCAGATGTTCAAGTCCTAGATTGAAAGATTTGGGGGTGAAGACTCTGTCAGAAATGTCATTCAGTCCACATATCATGGATCAGTGCCAGTTCTATCAATATTTAAGATCTTGGATCATGCATTGTCCACCTTATTATATTGATCCCCCTTGAAAATGTGTAGTGTCAACACTGTCTTAATCAGATCTTATTGCCCCAAATATTTTCCTAATCCAGAAAAAACTCCAGATTATTTTGAAAGAAATTATTTTACTTTTTTTTAATTTTTATTTTGGTCAAAGTAAATTACAATTCTTTCACAGTAATATTTGAGGCACATAGTGACAGTGAATGAGGGGCATTCCCACCACAAGTGTTGTCCTCCCTCCACCCCTGTTCCCAGCATGCATCTCCCTCCTTTACCCTCATAATGCTAGTGCAACTGTTCCCCCCTTGTACAGCTTATTGTAGATTGGGTATCGATTCTGTTGTTGACTTTGGATTTGGTATTCATATCTGACCAGTTTTTATTTCCACCAAATGAACATATGACTGTCTGGTCATGGTACCATTTATTTTCCCCCTCAAATTAGGAGGCTGATTAAGGTGATTTCAATAATGTTGTTTTATTGAAGATATAAGGAAAGATATGGGAGATGAAAAGAAAAAAGAAAAAAATTTTTTAAAAAAGGCAAACAAAAAAGAAGAAAAAGGTAACAAAACAAAACAAGAAAAACCAGACCAGCAACTTCTTTAAAAAAGGGTTTTCTTTTTCTTTCTTTCTTTCTTTCTTTCTTTCTTTCTTTCTTTCTTTCTTTTCTTTCTTTCTTTCTTTCTCTTTTTTCTTTCTTTCTTTCTTCTTCTTTCTTCTTTCTTTCTTTCTTCCTTCTTTCTTCCTTCCTTTCTTCTTTCTTTCATTTTTTTTCTTTTTCTTTTTCTTTCTTTCTTTTTTTTTTTTTTTTTTTTTTTTTTTTTTTTTTTTCTTTCTTTTCTTTCTTTCTTTCTTTCTTTCTTTCTTTCTTTCTTTCTTTCTTTCTTTCTTTCTTTCTTTCTTTCTTTCTTTCTTTCTTTCTTTCTTTCTTTCTTTCTTTATTCTTTTTTGCATAGGCAAATAGAATGGGAATTCCCTTGGCCTAGGAGATACAGGGTTTCTCCACCCCTGAAGCATACTGCCATGAAAACAGTTACAAGATCTATACTCATTCATTTACACACCCCAAGGTCTTTTTATGGTGCCAAGAAACTTGCCACTCAGAGGTGGGTGATGACATCCTGCCTCTGTAGTTGGAGATCTTGTTATTTGTGTTGGTCATAGGATGAAGGCTAGGAAAGAGGTTTTTGTTTGTTTGTTTGTTTTACAGTTCTAAAAGTTCTGTTTCATTGCTGCTGTTGTAATCAGTCTTCTGTAATTAGTGGTCTTGGTTTTTGCTCAGATCCTAGAACAGAACCTAGGATATAGTCTTTCAGCATGGTTCCAGAAGTTCTGTTCAATAGTTGTCAAAGTCAGATCTCTGGGGTTAGAGATCTTGGGTTTGTACAAATCCTAGGCAAGGGGCCGGTGAGGTGGCGCTACAGGTAAGGTGTCTGCCTTGCAAGCCTTAGCCAAGGAAAGACTGTGGTTCGATCCCCCGGCGTCCCATATGGGACCCCCAAGTCAGGGGCAATTTCTGAGCAATTAGCCAGGAGTAACCCCTGAGCATCAAACGGGTGTGGCCCAAAACAAAACAAAAAATCTTATCATTTCCAAAAAAAAAAAAAATGGGCCCGAGAGATAGCACAGCAGTGTTTGCCTTGCAAGCAGCCGATCCAGGACCAAAGGTGGTTGGTTCAAATCCCGGTGTCCCATATGGTCCCCCGTGCCTGCCAGGAGCTATTTCTGAGCAGACAGCCAGGAGTAACCCCTGAGCAATGCCGAGTGTGACCCAAAAGCCAAAAAAAAAAAAAATCCTAGGCAAAGGTCTAGGCTAGGAACTTCCTCATTGGTCCCTTGATAGGTTCTGTCCTGTCCATGTTTGTCAAAGTCAGTTTTCATAGATAGAAATTTTGGTTTTTGCTTAGGGCAAAGGATGATATGTCTCCTGATTGCATCATACAGTTAGGTGATGAGATAGGGCAGCCCTCCCTTAGCTCAAGTTGTTGCCATTTCCTCATGTCAGCATGTCATATTAAAATGATGCAAGTTGGTGCCAGGACGGTATTCTGAGTTTCTCGGGAGGAGTTTATTTCCTGGTGCTGTTGCTGGGACCTGTGTCAATTCCACATCTGGGATCTGGGGTTCTGGGCTGGACGGTCACTGTCCAATCACATGGAGTCTAAGTTGGGTCCACGTGACACATGTTCAGGGTGGGAGACATCCCTGTATTAAAGAAAGTATGGGTTCTTATCCCTAGTAGAAAAGAGCTTTTTTCTGTCCATAATATTTCCCTTTATTTAGAGTGCTTGTGCAAAAGGGTCTGGTGACGTATTATATAGTTGGTGGATTTGGAGGTAGGAATGTTAGTCTGCACAATCACTGTGCCCTGATTTTGACCCTCACTTTTATCCCAGGCAAGACTTTTCTTGTAGGTTTTTGTACCTGCAGAACCAAAACAGGTGAGGTTGGAGAGAGAAAGAGAGGAAAAAGAAAAAAAAAATATATATATATATGTGCAATAAATATAAAAATACATTTATGGTGAGACAGGAACTCTTACCCACTGCTGATGGGAATGCCATATAGTTCAACCTTTCTGGGGAGTGATATGGACATTCCTCCAAAAACTGGAAATTGAGCTCCTATATGATCCAGCTATACCACTCCTAGGAATATACCCTAGGAACACAAAAAATACAATACAAAAATTCCTTCCTTTCACCTATATTTATTGCAGCACTATTTACCATAGCAAGACTCTGGAAACAGCCAAGATAACCTTCAACAGATGAATGGCTAAAGAAACTGTGGTACATATACACAATGGAATATTATGCAGCCGTCAGGAGAGTTGAAGCCATGAAATTTTTCTATACATGGATGTACATGGAATCTATTATGCTGAGTGAAATAAGTCAGAGAGAAAGAGAAAGACGAAGAATGGTCTCACTCATCTGCCACACCCCACTCAGGAGAGGCACACAGCAGATAGGTGTAGTGCTCTCCTGAAAAGGAATTATTTGCCAAAAAGGCCCGCTTAGAGCAGTCAAAATCACTTGACCCTTTGCATGGATGGTTTGGCCATAATTCCAAAAGTGGCTGTAACTACCTCTCTCTTTATTTTAAACCAATATTAGAAATCAGGCCTTAGTAAATTTCTTTCTACAACAAAGGACAGCACAATCCAGCCAAAAGTCTCCCACTTAACAGCTCCCTGTAATTTTTCCTACTTTGGCGCCAAGATCAGGTTTTTCCATAAACTTAGCTCAAAACAAAGTAATTTTCAGTTTTCCCCCCCGAAACTCTGAAACATTCCTCACTCTTCCTACTTCCCTGATAATTACCTGTTTCTCTTCTGTTTTACCCAATACAAAGCAAACCCAAAACAAACTGCCTTTTCACCTTCAGTATCGGCTCTTTAATATGCTAATTTAAGCCAGGGTCTTTTCTTTCTTTCCCCAGTTTCTTTGATGTCAAGAATTTGCACCTGCTTTCCCTGCCTCAGCCTTTTAAAAGCAGCCAGCTCAAAAAATAAAATTGTCTCATTCCTTGTAGACGCGAGTCCCCATACAATCTGTGTGGTTTCATTCATTTCTACAATATATTTCCGTCATTCGCCGTTTCGTGTGCCCACTCTCTCCCCGCGGATTTTTTCCCGAAACTCCACGAAGGATCTGTTTGCAGGCGCTGGCATCTAGCGAACAGAATTTGGCTCACAGCACTCATCTATGGGTGAAAGGCATTTCTCAACAATTTTCAGAGACAAAAAAGAGGAGGGCTGGACATTACAGCTGACCTCACGAATCTCACCACAAAGAGTGCTGAGTTTAGTTAGAAAAATAACCACATTGCGAACTACCCTAAAATGAGAATATATGAGGGAAGTGGAAAGCCTGTCTAGAGTACAGGTAGGGACAGGGAGGGGAGGAGGGATATTTGGGTCATTGGTGATGGGAATGTTGCACTGGTGATGGGGGGGGGTGTCATCTGATATGACTGAAACCCAACCACAATCATGTTTGTAACCAAGGTGTTTAAATAAAAAAATATTTAAAAAATAAAAATAAAAACATTCATTCAAAAAATAATAATAATAATACATTTTAAAAAGGCATTAAAGAAAAATCTGTTTATGAGGCTAACTTACTTTTGGGAATAACCAGACTATGAGGTATTATTATAGAAGTATTAAACACATAAAGGAAATATAGGCTTTCCCATTGAGTCTTTTGAGATATTCTTGTGGGGAGTGGAATTCAGAGCAGTTTTTCATCATACTTTGTGTCTTGTTGGGTTTGCAAAATTATGTGTAGCCAAGAGAGAAGTGTCCTTGGGCTGGGGTCCTTCTGGGGCTGAATCAGTAGCATGCAACAGACCACAATTAGGAGCATAAGAAGGGTCATAAAGCATGAGTCAGCAGGTGTGTTTGGTTGTACTTTCTTGCCAGAGCATGTGATGTGGGGATGAGAGGGTGTCCTTTCAGTTTGGGAACTTGGTGGTGGTTTATTGGAACAAGAGGTTGGTCTCGATACCTACTGGGTTAATAACTGAGGGTGGGGCCGGAGAGATAGCATAGAGCTAAGGCATTTGCCTTGCATACAGAAGCATGGGTTTGAATCGTGGCATCCCATATGGTCCCCTGAGCCTGCAAGGAGCGATTTCTGAGCATAGAGCCAGAAGTAACCCCTGAGTGCTGCCAGGTGTGACCCAACAACCAAACAATAAATAAACAAACAAATAACTGAGGGTAAGGAGGGTTAAATAAAGAAGGATAATTAATCAGGATTGGAGGATGAGAGGCTAGAAGGATTTCTAAAGGGGGAGGAGGGCAACATATAAGAGGGGCTATATACAATTTAGGCATGGCTTGTTTAGAATTTAGGTTGGCAATCAGAGAGGAGTCCACATATGCTCACATAAAGATAGACATTAATGTTCTATTCTTAGGTTGTTGTTGGAGGCCTGACCCTCATAGGCTGGGTCTGAGCTCTTAAGATATGGTTGTAAACAGAGAAGACCCTACTGCTGCTCTGACATCGATCTTACTCAAAAAAGTCTTTCCTTAACACTGAGAAGACTTAACTAACACAATGACCTGCTTACTAGACAGGGCTTTCTGCATTGCCCTTTAACTGTGAGTTGAAATTAGAGGACGCTCCACACCATCCTGACTTCAATGTAGGATATGCAGATTCCAGGATCTTTAATACAGAAACCTGATGCCAACAACAGAGACTATGTGAAAACTAAAACTGTATTGGCACTACAGACAATGACCTGGATTGGACAAACTAGTTTGCCTGGAGCCTAGAGTTGGTCTTATGCCAGGAAAATTCAAGGGTAGGGTCTCCTAGTATTTAGGCCAAGGCTTTTCCTTTCCATGTCCCCCATATTTTGGTGGGCCTATGCAAACGATAATTGCCACTCTAACACTGTTTTTACTGTGCTCCTTTGACTCTAAACCTTAAAAAAAAAACCCACTTAAACTTTTGAGGTTAAGTTAAACTAGTATGCATATGCATGGAAATGTAAACAAATACTATGCCTTCAAGTTTAAGGTATTACATAAATTTTATGGCTTTAGATTGCTTTGTGTACCACTAAGAAATGTTATAATGTGGGGCCAGAGAGATAGCATGGAGGTAAGGGATTTTGCCTTTCATGCAGAAGGTCATCAGTTCGAATTTCGGCATCCCATATGGTCCCCCGTGCCTGCCAGGAGCAATTTCTGAGCATGGAGCCAGGAATAATCCCTGAGTACTGCCAGGTGTGACCCAAAAAAAACACACACACAAAAAATGTTATAATGTGTTACAATCTGGGGTCTTGAGGAACAAAGTAATTGTACATGGGTTCTGTTTTATTTTTCTTAATGTTCTTTGCCTGTAAGTTCAAAATTAAGGTGGCAGCAGGGGGATTTCTTCTGAGAACTCTGTTTTTGGATGATTGTCCTTCCACTGTAACTTTACCTTGTCCTCTTTCTTTGTATCATTGTTCACATAATTAAACAAAAAAAATAAAAACAAATAAAAATATGGTTGTTAAAAAAGATAAATAATTGGTTAAGATACGGCTTAGGAAAGAAAGGAGGAGAAAACAAAAAAGAAGAGAGAATAAGTAAATACAGTAAAAAAAAATAACTTAAAGAGGATTAGGCCAGTGTGTCGGTATTGGAGTTTTCACTTTCAAGGCTCTTCATCACTAACAGGGGTGGTCTTTGCTAAATAAAGGTTTCAGGATTATAAAGTGGCTGGAGATTTTTAGGATAAGCAGTTTTCCCATCTAGAGTACTAAGTAATGTGGTGGTGAGGACTATAGGATGTGGTTACCCTATGTAGTAGTATCTTCCTCTGCATCTTAAGTATAGAGGTACCTTTCCTAAGGAGCAACTGACAGCGAGAGCTTTTTTTATGAAATGTATTGAATTGATGAAGAAGAATATAGGACAGAGGGGGAAAAAGAAGTAGAGGGAAGGAGAAAATGAAAGAAAGAGAAAAAAGGAAGTAGAGATGTGCCAAAATGTGTTCAATGAATGGGACCCGTAGTATAAGTCTGTGGTGCGCCATTGACTGTTGGAGTGGTCAGAATGATATGCTTTGGGTCCGGGCTGGCAGAGGGGGTCCTGCCTAGTTTTACTTTAAAAAAAATATTTGTTTTCATGGTGTAATCTTTCAAACTTGAATAATCTCAGAATGAGTAGAATTTCTCTGAAGCCCTGTGTGAGGACAAAACCCAATTCTAAACAGAGTTGTCTTATCTTGATTGGAGTCTGGGTCAGAAACAAGATGTAAAGGATTTTCCTCCCACACTTTCTCCTGTGGGAAGTTTGAGACTTTCTACCTTCAGTCAAGCTTTGATTTTGATGATAGCATCTCGTTCTGGCTAATAAACATCTGTCAAAAAGCCTGTACCCTTCAACCTCATCCCCCATCAAAAGACTGCAGCATAGAGTGGTTCCAAGTTAACTACTGCAGAGTGATTACTAAGGGTTGAACATCTGACTCTTCTTGGCAAAAGCCTTTTTGAGCTGGTTGTGGAAGGGTTGGGGTGGCAGCTCTGAGTAATCTCCCATTTTTATCCCTTGACACTTTAATTAAGATAATTTAACAGCCTGTTAAGCACAATATGCAGAATTTCCCACTCAGAGCCAGTGGGGAAAGAGAGTTTGGGACCAGGGAGAGATATGTAAGGATGAAGATCAGGAAGGAGGCCTGGTCATTATTCAGCCCAATGACTGTGCCTTTCCCAAGGTCACCCCGTTAATTAGTGGGCTTTCTGCTTCCCACAGGAGAAGCTGTGGGGTGTTAAATGGAGCTCTCCAGGCATAACGGATGGTGAGCTCAAGGTCTGGGCCTCTCAGAAATTCATGATCAGCTTAAGAGATATCTAGGTCTGAGGGAAAGGCCACAACAAATACCAGAGACAGGAATGGAGAAACTGTAGGGATTCTGTTTTGTTTTGTTTGAAGGGGAGTGTTTGAATTTTGTTTTTTAGACTACAACCAGCTGTGCTCAGGGCTTACTCCTGGCTCTGTTCTCAGTAATTACTCTGGGTAGTGGTCAGTAGACAGACCATCTGTGATGCCTAGGATCAAAATCAAGTGAGCCACATACAAGGTAAGTGTGCCTTACCTGTTGTACTAACACTCTGGCCCAAACCCTGTGGCTTTGGGGGTGCTGGAGGAGAGGATTGCAGAGCACCTTGAGGCCCTCCTTCCCCTCTCATCTCAGAGTGATACTGTGTGGCTACCATAGTAACTTTCTTCATTGTGGTATCTGGAGACATATTGCATTTCCCCTTGCCCTAACTTATTAGACAGTAAAGAAAACTTCTTCCTATGTGGAGTCTACAAACCCACAGTAAGGGGAATAACAAATGGCTGAAAGCAACAGAATCTAAGAACTAGTCAACAAAAAGGAACTTAATAGTACAATGAGACATGAGGCTTGGGGTACGGAGGTGGGGGTAGGGGTAGAGGTGGGATCCTGAGACAATTGCGGAGGGAAAGGAACACTAGGGTAAGGGAAATCTTGTATGTCTGATATCCTACCATTGACATTATGGTAACAAAGCAAATCACACTGATTGAAATAAAAATTTTTCAAAACAACATAAAATAATGTTCCTCCTCAGATTTATTGATGAAAACTAAAAACCATACCATTAATTACTTTGATAGAAAGGCACAATTCAGCCCAATGACTGTGCTTTTCCCAAGGTCACCCTGTTAATTAGTGGGCTGACATTCAAAAGTAATATTCTTTTACTAGGCTTTTCCAAGGGACTCTAAAGAATTTCTAGTTTATTTCTCTCACTCACTACCAATGGTAGTGAGAAACAGAATGCCTATCTTGAATACAGGCAAAAAGTGGAGGAGGAAGGAGATGGAAGGCATTGGTAGTGGGAATATTGCACTGGTGCAGGGTTGTTCTTTTATTTTATATAACTAAATCCCAAGTGCAAACATGCTTATAATCATGATGCTTAAATAAAGATATCTAAAACAAAATTCATTTTTAGTGTTTGCCATAGAGGCAGGCTGGAGGAGAGTAACTGGGAAAATGGGTGGCGGAAAATGAACACTGGTGAAGAGGTAGGTGGAACATTGAATGACCAAACCAACTATCAACAACTTTTTAACTCTTTTTTAAGAAAATTTAATTTTAAATTAATTATTTTAAAGGAATTGCTTTTTTTAATTTAAGCTTTTGAACATCATTATTTTCCAGGAATGGGAGACAACTCAAAGGGCTGGAGCACATACTTTGCACATGAGAGCAGGTTTGTTCCCAGCATCTCCGTGGTCCCCGCAACACCACTAGGGGTGATCCTAAGCACTGGACTTGGAGTAGTCTGTGGCACAGCTGGATGAGTCCTGAAAATAACAGTTTTCAGTTTGAAATCATATCTTTCATCTAAAAGTTGTTGTTTTTCTCTTATTCTCCATACTTTATACCCGTTCATGCTTCCATGTAGGCTTAACATTTATGGACATTAGCTCTAATTATTCCAATTTAATTGGCTAGATCCATAAACATCTATAAATCATGAAACATAATGTATTGAAATAGACTTGTATGGGGCTGGGAGCTTCATAAGGCAGACTTATAGATTCCACTCGGTGTCCTCCTTTCACATTTATGAGTCAAGGAGAAAAGAGAAGAGCTGAGGCCAGAATGATAGTACAGTGGGTAGGGCTTTTACCTTGCACACAGCTGACCTACGTTTTTACCCTTTGTATTCCATATGTCACTGAGCCCCACCAGGAATGACCCCTGAGCACAGACAGGGCCAGGAGTAAGCCCTGAGTATGCTCAGATATGGTCCCCCACTGAAAAAGAAGAAAAAGCTAAAGAAAAAAAACCTTGATAATAAAATGAGAGGAAACAAAAAATAGACAAGAAAGAAATGTGTGTGCAAAGGTTTGGAAGTGCAAAAGAATCTGCAGATCTCTGAGAAGTTCAGTGAGATAAAACAAGCAGTGAGAAGTGGACAGTGTGAAGACACACTAAAAACACAAATGGGAGAGGGGTGGGTGACATCCATGAAAATCAGGTCCTGGGGCTCATTTCCTCCCTGAAGTTTTCCCTGACTACACAAGCATAGAAACATATCTCCCTAAGAAACTTCCAGCCTGTGTTACATGAACCTAAAGCTCAGAAGTCACTGATGCTTAATCTTGTGACAGATTCCATTTCTGTGTCTCTATTTTATTTGTTTCTGGTATATTTTAACTATTTAAGAATACTGCAGGGGGAGGTGTTTCTTTAGTTATAACTATGGTAGAAATGGTCACAGTGTCTTAATAATGATAATACTTGTTAAGGAATTTCTCATGCCAAGAGTTTCAATGTATTGTTTTATCTTTAACATCCTATGACAACACACTATTATTATTTTCATTTTTTAAATGAGTACACTAAACAGGAAATATTAAATAACAACCAAGGACACAGAACTCTTAATAAAGGAAATAGGGGTCAGAGAGATAGTACAGAAGATAGGGCACATGCCTTGTCCTTGGTCAACCTGGGTTCCATCCCAGGTGTCCCAGGTAGTTTCCTGTACATCTACAGGTGTTTTGTGATTCTTGAGTACAGAACCGAGAGTAGTTCTTGAACACTGCCATGTGTGGGTGGCCCCAAAAAATTATGAAATGGAAGGAAGGAAGGAAGGAAGGAAGGAAGGAAGGAAGGAAGGAAGGAAGGAAGGAAGGAAGGAAGGAAGGAAGGAAGGAAGGAAGGAAGGAAGGAAAAAGGAAAGAAAAGGAAGGAAGGAAGGAAGGAAGGAAGGAAGGAAGGAAGGAAGGAAGGAAGGAAGGAAGGAAGGAAGGAAGGAAGGAAGGAAGGAAGGAAGGAAGGAAGGAAGGAAGGAAGGAAGGAGATTTTAAAATAAGGTAATCAATTTCTAAAGTTTGGGATTTTTAAATCATAAACTCTACCTCCTTCTCTAGATGAGAGTTTAAAAGTCTATGTTGTATAAATGGGAGTATCGAAAAATTATTTCAAAATTTTAAAGCATACTAATTGAAACTTTTTAGTGCATTATTTTTTTCAGTAAGAGGTTTTTTTGAGGGGGCTGCTGGGTGGCAGCCCTCAGGGGTTACTCCTGGCTCCACACTCAGAAATCACTCTTGGCAGGCTCTGGGGATCATATGGGATGCCAGGATTCAAACCAATAACCTTCTGCATGAAAGGCAAATGCCTTACCTCCATGCTATCTCTCCAGCCCCTATAAGAAATTTTCTTTACCAAGTTTCCAGTGGGCTCCATTTTCAAAGAAACATAAGGTCCTACCAATATCTTCCATCAGATCTTTATGAGGGAATAAAAACTGTTTCATTAGCCTCACCATCAAATGTGTCAGGATACAGGCCCTTTTCTCTAATACACATAAAATTTTTCTGAAATTCGAATCATCACTGTAAGTTAAACAATCTGATATTATGTTCCATTTTAGAAATATTTTTTAATTTTTAATTATGTGAACAAAGATGCAAAGAAAGAGGAAAAGGTAAAGTTACAGTGGAAGGACAATCACCCATAAACAGAATTCTCAGAAGAAATCCCCTTGCTGATACCTTAATTTTGAACTTTCAGCCAAAGAACATTAAGAAAAATAAAACAGAACCCATGCACAATTACTTGGTCCCTCAAGTCCCCAGATTGTAGTACATTATAACATTTCTTAGCAGTACACAAAGCAATCTAAGGCCATTAACTATGTAACTCCTTAAACATTGAAGGCATAGTATTTTTTTACATTTCCATGCATATGCATATTAGTTTAAGTTAACCTCAAAAATTTAAGTGGGTATTTTTTTAAGGATTAGAGTCAAAGAAGCACCGTAAAAACGGTGTTAGAGTGGCAGTTATTGTTTGCATAGACCCACCAAAATATGAGGGACATGGAAAGGAAAAGCCTTGGTCTAAATACTAAAAACTGTCCTGAAGTTTCCTGGCATAAAACCAGCTCTAGGCTCCAGGCAAACTAGTTTGTCCAATACAAGTCATTGTCTGTAGTGCCAATACACTTTTATTTTTCACACAGTCTCTGTTGTTGGTATCATGTTTCTGTATTGAAGATCCTGGAATCTGCATATCCTACATTGAAGTCAGGATGGTGTGGAGTATCCTCTAGTTTCACCTCACAATTAAAGGGCAATGCAGAGAGCCCTGTCCTATAAGCAGGTCGTTGTTGTCAAGTCTTCTTAGTGTTAAGGGAAGTCTCTTTTGAGTAGGTCAATGTCAGAGCAGCGGTAGGGTCTTCCCTGGTAGAGGATTGCTTCCAGGTGATATTTTATAAACAACCTTGGATGTTTCGTAGATAGCTTCCCTGGTTCAGGGGTGAATGGAGAATGCCCATTCTTCTAAGGCCTGTGCCAGGTCATTATGTCAATGTTCAGGGTATAAGGTCCCATTGCACTACAAGATTTGTGTGTTCCTATCTCTAATAGATAAGAACATATTTGTATGTATAGTATTTCCCCATTTTAATATGCCTATGCAAACAAGGAACAATGCCACGTGGCATTTTCGGCCCAAGTCCAACAATCCGCATGACATGGTTCAAACATAAGCATTAAACTGAGGAACTCTTTCACCAAAATTCCTTATTGAACAGCTCACAAAGAGAAGAAAAGATAAAAAGTGGGGAAAATCGTCACTGTATAAGAGAATATTTAGTAAGAGTTATAGCTGTCAAAGAAAATAGACATAAAATATTCAAAAGCCATGTGTGTCCATTTTACGTCTTTTGAAATAGTTGGGGGCTGTTAAATCCAATGCACCACTTTTGGTCTGTGATTAGGTCTGTGCAGTACTAAAATTAAAAAGGGTAAATGTGGGGTACTGATACTTGGGGGTGAGAGAGTTAAGGAGTAAAAATGAAATTTTCAGGGTGTGTGAAAGGGCAGAATACAAGATGAACATTCTGCATACACAAAACATAATACTATTAATATATACTGTACATGTATATTTGAACATGTAGACTGGTAAAAAAAAATTGCCAGAGACTGCCTTAGTGAAACTAAGTAACTCTCAGCACACCCCAAGTTAGGACCCACCTTTTCTGGCCGCCTGGGCTGGCACCCAGAGAAGGCCTGGAGGTCGGGGACAGGAGAGGGGACGGCTGGGGGCCTACCAAGTCTCCCAGCACCCTCAAGCCAGAGATAAGGCCTTCGATCTGGGGGTCTCCCCAGACCCCATACCAGTTAGAGCTAGCCTCCAGATCAAGAAAAGGCATTTTAGAAATATTTAATTTATTAAAAAGCAATTAGAGGCCCAGAGGATAGTCTAGAGATCTGGAGCACAAGCTTTATATGGTAGAGCCCTGGTCCATCATAGTCATCATTTGACTTTTTGAGCACTGACAGAAAAGGCCTCAAGCACTACAAAGGGTGTGGCAAAAACAAATACTCAAGAAACTAATTTTTACCAGACTTCAATGGGAATTGTACAGAAATACTACATCTCTGACACCCAAAGTTTATGTTGGGTTATCAACTTCCCAATTCAGAGAACACTCTGCACAGGACCTTTGTCTCGGGCCTTCCTGATCTTCCACGTCTCACTGGTTAATATAAATATCAATTCCTTTGATGTCTGAGTAAAATATGTTTGTGGGAAAACATCTAGCAAGGACTCAATATATGGTGGCTATAAAAATGATCACCCTCATTAATGGTGATGAGCGAATCAAGAGCAAAAAGCAAAAAGGGAAGAATCAGATGAGCAATCCACTAGTGCCCAATACACAATGATTGGGTTGGAAAACTCAACTGAGCAGTTACCTGCTGCTATTTCCTTACAAACACGGGTACAGAGGAATTTAGACTATTACTCCTTACCCTCTCTGGAAAACAAAATGAAGAAAAGGTGAAGGTGCTGACAGTTCTGATTTTTATATAAGTGCCAGAGAAAAATCTGTTCCTGTGAAAACACCAAGAAAAAAAACCGCAAACAATGTGACATTCCTGCATCATTTATATCTATGAGGAGAGGAGAAGGTTTCTCTCCTAAGCCAGGAAAAAACCCTTACTCATAACAATGTTCCGCAGCATGAGCCACAATCCTTGATCTGCAGAGCAGATGTACAGGAAAAGCAACCTCCTTTCCCATAATTCCCAGGTGTTCTGATTGATGCTTATGGAATAGTTTAAACTCGGAGAGGCTTTCAAGAGTTTGCCAAGCAATTCTTGTACAGAAACGTCAAGCTTCAATAAACTAACATGTCCAATGATGTCTTAATTTCAGCTCAGTGTTTAGACAGAAAGGAAGGAGATGAATAAAGAAAACCCCTAAATTTGCACTTACTTATATTCATGTTTGATCACCATGACAATGACCCACCACAACTCTACCACCAATCTAAAGAGTTCACAAGAGAAGAATGTGAAAGGTAAAACTTACAAAACTATAAAACAGGGGAAAAAAACCCTACAGCTATGTCATACTTTATCAATGAAGGATGCTTTCCTCAAGATCACCATGGGAACTGGTGGTTTATTGTAACAATGCTATTCTTCATCAAAACAGGGAGAGTTTTGAAGTCTGCAAGAAAAAAATGTAAGGCAATGCTAGGAGACCTCAAATCCTACACGGACACTATCTAGCTTTGTGACCTTAAAACCTTTGCTTGACTGTCCTTATCTTCCATGCCTTTGCTAGTTAATGTAGATATCAATTCCTTTGATGTCTGAGTGAAATATGTTTGTGGGCGAAAACTTTAATATCTTTGACATTTAGCAAGAATTCAATATATGGTAGCTATAAAAATTATTACCATCACTAATGGTGATAAGTGAATCAAGAGCAGCACAATTTGAAATCTTTCTGTTTGTTTTCTTGGGGGGGTCCACACCCAGTGACACTTAGGGGTTACTCCTGGCTAAGCACTCAGAAATCACTCTTGCTTTGGGGGACCATAGGGACACTGGAGGATCGAACCACGGTTCATCCTAGGCTAGCTCGTGCAAAGCAGACGTCTTACCACTTGCGCCACTAGCAAGTGATGTAACCTCTCTGATTTACAATTCACTCATATAAAACTTCTAGAGTTATTAGGAACAACAGTGTCAATATATGAAAAGCATCTTGGTATTGGAACATGTAGCCTTGCACATAGCTAATCCAGGTTCTAATTCTGGCATCTCATATGATCCCGTGAGCACCACCAGAAGTACTTCCTGAGTGAACAGCCAGGAGTAACCCCTGGTATCACCAAATGTGATCCCAAAACAAAAACAAAAAAGAAAAGAAAGAAAAACATTTAATATATCTTTATGTATACTCAAATACTCAGATTATCTCTTTAGTTATACTTTATACAGCAGTATGAAGCTATATGATAGAATAAGGGACAAAAATCTAATTTTTTTCAGAAACAACTTATTTGTCTCTTTAAAACACAAAATAGGGGCCAGCGAGATAGCACAGCAGGTAGTATGCTTACCTTGAATATAGCATATCCAGTTTCGACCCCTGGCACTCCATTTGTTCTCCTGGGGCCCACCAGGAGTGATTCATATGTGCAAAGTCAGGAGTAACCCTTGAGCATAGCTAGATATGGCAAAAAATATTTTAATTAAAATTAAAACCAATGATAGATATTATCACTCTAGACAAGAATTGAGTGTTGAAAGAAGATAATGTGATATGCATAATACCCCTTAACTAAAAATAATCCAACCTCAGTGTCTAAAAGAAAAAAAAGGGAGAGAGAGAGAAGAAAAATACCTGCTACAAAGGCAAGCAGGGAAGAAGGTGTGGGGAGGGTAGTGGTGGTGGGAAATGTGCACTGGTGAAAGGTGTTGGACATTGCGTGACTGAAACTCAATCATGAAATACTTTGTAATAGTGTATCTCATGGTAATTCAACTAAAAATTTTATTTAAAAATTAATTAATCCCTACTATAGATTGAATGTAATTAGAAACACCAGTTACTAAACACACATTCTTGTATGTTACAGTCACAATGAAAGTGAAATAAAATGCCCCCAGGTAATGAGTTATTAGAATATAGAAGGTGTTGAAATGTAATTTGCCTGAGGGCAATAAGATATTAGACTATTGAAGGTGCTGAAATTTTATTTATGATCATGAGAGTTTATAAAACTATATTTTCATATTATTATACAAGTGTCTTCCTCTTTTACTTATGCAATAAGGCCATAAAAGATTTCTCTGTACTAAAAAAATGAAGTATCCAGACTTCCAACTAGAAACTAGGATGACCAGGAATTCTAGAAAGAATAAACATTTGTTTATTAATTTAGACTATAAATAAAATAAGTTTCCCATTGTTATTACAAAGATTAAAACATACTTGGAAGTAATTTTCAAAAGTTTTTAGACACCAAGGTAATGTTAAATTCCAACAGATCTTCATAGTCATCCTTAATCAGACATGCTTTCATTCTAAATGCAGTCTACTGAAAAATTTTTCAATTGGCATAGCTAAATCAGTGATAATAATGAATAATGATCAAGAATGAAGCACCCAAATGAGCCTATCAATGAATGGTAAGTATAATGGTGCTACTTTAAAATTCCACTTGTATATCCAGATGTATATAAGTACCACGCAATGTCTTTTCTTTTTTAAACATTAAATCACCCTGATATACAGAGTTAAAAAGTTGTTGATAGTTGAGTTTCAGTTAGACAATGTTCCAACACCCATCCCTTCACCAGTGTTCTACAAAATGCCTTAATATAGATGGAGTTTTATTTTATTATTTTAAGAAACTTTGAGAATACTAGGTTCCCTTTTAGTAAAATTAACTCTAAATCTCTAAACCTACTTGTTTAGATAAGGCTACAGTTAATTCAGTCCCTTAATTATTAAATGTGTGAAGTCAAGCAACAAAAATTGATCATCTTCAGCACAGGGGATTAAGTATTAGTGTCAGTATCACTGCTGGTGCTTATACAAAACTACACATGCAAACACACACATTCAATAACCACATACATTTTGGTATACACAGCTACATATTCATATTGTGCTGTTCTCTCTCTTCCCCTCATATCTCTCTCTTCTCTTTCTCCCTCTTTCTTTCTTTCTTTCTCTCTCTCTCTCTCTCTCTCACACACACACACACACACACACACACACATACGCACACGCACACTCGTGATTCTGCTACATTCCTTCTTCCCACCACTGAACCCTAGCATAAAGAGATCACAAGTTTTTATATTTTTCCAAGGAATCAATGTTTTTGCTGTTATTGTAACAGATTCTAATTCCAGGAAAGGCCATAGAGAACAATTGAGATGATAATAATTGACTTAGTCAACCAAATATTCTGTCACTCTCTGCAGAAAAAAGCTCAAAACAAGTATTTTATGTTTGAGCCAGAGGCATCTGCAAAGCATGTGTTTGACTGAAAGCTGGTCACTTGAAGAATACATAAGGCAAGTTAAAAGTATAATTTATAGCATGTTTCTCACTACACATGGATATGCTCTATTGTTTCTCTGCCCAAGCCCCGGGTTTATAGTCCCTAATATGCCAAAAAGTATTTTTAGAGGATGTTAACACCAAAAGCAGCAAAAGGGCTTTGAGTTTATTTATATCAACTACTTCAATGTACTGTGGTATAAAGGTGTACTAGCACAGATCCATTTCATACATATCTCCTTGCTCTCAATCTGGATGTGCAATCTGTCAGTAACGCTTTGATTTGCTTTATGGCATCACCCTCCAATCCTTCCATTGTTTCACAGATGTCTGCTCATTTGGGCCTTGATTTATTTCTTCCTGGGGGCCTAGAGTCTGTTTTGGGAAGTGATGGCTTCGCTTTGAGTTGTTGGCTTTTCATAACGAAGAATGTTAATGAAATGTAATGAGACTAGTCAAAGAAATTAATGATGCACCCTCCTAAAATGAGATACAGGTAATATATAATTCTTACCAGATACCAGTTCCTTTTTACATTTTAAAGAGTTCTTTACCTAAGGATAACTACAGTCTATTCCAAGGGGTCCAGGGCTAAGACTGAGGCAATGCCAATCCACTTTGTTTGCTACAGATATTTGATATGTTAAACCTTATTGAATATTTTCTTTAGAGTTAATGCTTTCTTAATTTATGAATTAAAATAAAGACTTTATAAGGAAAAACATAGATCTACTTTGGAAGCTCATTATACCAAGTACTGTTCTGTTATTAACCTGGTACCCTCATGAGCAGCTATTAACTAATAGTTAATACTTTTGACCATCAACTTAAGAAAAAAAATCTATAGAATATCAAATAGCTGTTTACACATTTCTGCCTAGGAATGTGTCTAGGAATCCTCCCCATTCTCCTCTTTAAGTTCTGAATTTACTCAAGTTTTCAATATGATATTTATTCTGCATATTGTTATATAAAAAGTCTTAATATTTATAGAAGTGATTTTTCAGTTTTGATAATGTTCAATACCCCTTGGCTAAAACCTGTCAATCTTATTTTTTATAATTTTTTAATTTAAACACCATGATTACAAACATAATTGTAGTTGGGTTTTAGTCATAACAAGAACACACTCCTTCACCATGCAACCTTCCTACCACCAATGCCCCCATCTCTTCCCTCTCCACCCCCCGTCTGCATTCAAGACAGGCTTTTTACATAACATTGTTATGATAGTTCTCAGCATATTTCTCTAACTGCACTCACCACTCTTTGTGGTGAGCTTCATTCATATCTTGAGCCGGTCCTTCCGGCCCTCATCTCTGGGAATTATTTCAATATCTTTAATTTTTCTTAAAACCCATAGATGAGTGAGACTATTCTGTGTGTCTCTCTCTTCCTCTGACTAATTTCACTCAGCAGAATAGATTCCATGTACATCCATGTCTAGGAAAATGTCATGACTTCATCTCTCCTGATGGCTGCATAATATTCCATTGTGTATATGTTCCACAGTTTCTTAGCCATTCCTCTGTTTAAGGGCATCTTGGTTGTTTCCAGAGTCTGGCTATTGTAAAAAAAAGTGCTGCAATTAATATAGGTGTGAGGAAGGAATTTTTGTATTGGACTTTGTGTTCCTAGGGTATATCCCTAGAAGTTCAACCAGATTTTTAACCTTGCAGAGGTAATAGTTGTAATTGTATATTCTAAAGAAGTCAGGCATACATACACACACACACACACACACACACATATATATATATATTATATAATATTATATATATATATATATTATATATATATATATATATTAAAAGAATAACCATTAAGTCTGAATGTCATACTTCAAAGAAATTTAAGGTACTCAAAACAACCTTTACTTGTCCACGGATTTTCAAAATATTGTGAGGTTTTCAAAAATTCAACAGAAGTTCACTTGGAGTATAAAATGTGCCTCCTATATGTAGTACTTTAAAATTTTTAATGAACCATTTGCTAAAATATAGCAAAAGTGCTAAAATTTTACTGAAATTATAGATAAGGAAAATGGATCTGTCCAGTGCTATAATGCAAATATTATCAAATTTCAGATAGTTCCTTCTCAAAAACATGTTCACTGAAATAGTAGTTCATTAAAAGCCAGGGGATAAGTATTACATTGCATGTTCAGATAGTTCCATAATGCCTTACATTTACAAAGCCCATGTCTTCAAATTTATAACATTCACTCACCTATACAATTAATATTTTAGCACAGGCAGATACTCAGAGCCATGATGTAAATATCCAACATACTTTCCCCCAATCTTTGGAAATCAGTATGGAAGTTTCTCAATATGCCAAAAATAGACTAATCATATGATCCAGCTATTCCACTCTATAGTATCTCAAGAATATAAAAACACAAATGAGCAAGAATACATGCCACCTCTATGTTCATTGTGGCACTACTCAGATGCACAAATCCAAGTACCCAACAACAGATGAGAGAATAAGGATATATCATGACTATCTATGACATATTGCTTATATATAGATATATATCTGTGTATAAATCTATGTGGTAGACATACACATACATACACATACACATGTGTACATACACATACACAGAGTTGCTACTCAACTCTAAGCAAAGATGAAATCTGGCCATTTAAAATAAAATGGATAGAGTTGATTGGTGTCAGGCAGGACAAGGCTAAAAGAGAAAGGCAACTATGAGATGGCCTCAGGGATATGTGGAACATAAAGAAAGAAAGCAAGGAAACAAATAAAAGTGACTCAAATAACGCCCTTGGATTCAGGCCACAGAACTGAAGTAGCCAGATGGGGAAGGCCTAAGGACATGGGGTGGAGGCCTCCAACAGATGTGGTACTGGGGTTTGGAATTTTATGGTGGGTGTGGGATGAAAACTCAATTCTTGGGTTCTTTTTATTTTAAAATCTAAAAAGTTTTTCTTATTTTTTTCTTGTCATTTTACTGATTTATTAGTAAGTTACAACACAAAAGAACAGAACAGGTACAGAATTTAAGAGGTGTAGCTCACTACCTCTCTCCAAAGTTCCAGGGCTATTCCATCACCATATGCAGCAAGTTCCCAATCTCTTTCCCAACCTCCTTCCCCATGATAAGCATCAAAAATTTCACTGAGTTGGACTTTGGCAGTTTGTCTGCTTTAGTTATTTACTAGTTATTATGGTCCATGAATGAGACTAACCAGTCATTATCTTTCAATTCTTTATTTCATCTTGTATGATCACTCCAAGTTTTATCTATTTTGTCCCATAACGCATAAGTTCACCATTTTAATGACAGTACAATTCTGAGCTTATCTACTACAACTTCTTTATCTAGCCTGTTGTCAATAGGCTTTTAAGTTGATTCTGCTTTTGACCCATTGTGAATAGTGATGCTATGAGCATAAGGGTGAAAATATCGCTTTTGAGTTAGAAGTTTTATGTACTTGAGATAAATATCTAAGGCTAGTATCTGATAGTTTACTTTTAAAGAGGTGTAGAAAGACATTCATATAAATGCACAATGATGTAAATCAATTGATTAAATGTGTGTATACATATGCACACACACAGTTCTGACTTTCTTGACTATTCAACATAACAAAAGTGTATGTTGAGGAACCCTAGGTGGGTGAAGCCTCTTTCAGCTCCTTCTTGATTCTCCAAGATAACTGTGCCAATGATGCTAGTTTTTCAGGGAATACAAATAAAAAATAACAAAACACATTTTAATTTCAAAAGTTTAAGTTTCAAACACACTGGTGCAACAGATTCAAGGAAGCTGTGTGTACCATGTTTTCCTTTTTTAGTGTTGGTATTGTTAACAACATTTATTGGAGTTCTCTCAGTTAAAATTTATTACTTGGAAAATATAAAGCAGACTTTTTTACAATTTCATAACATTTTTCTGAACCTTGTTCAAAATTTTTTCCTTCACCCATTATGCTAAGTGTTAGGAACTAACAAAAAAGGAAGATCTACAGGGCTGGAGCAATAGCACAGCGGTAGAGCATTTGCCCTGCATGTGACCAAACTGGGATGAACCAGGGTTTGATTTTCAGCATCTCATCTGGTCCCCTGAGCCTGCCAGAGTGATTTCTGAGTGCAGAGCCAGGAGTAACCCCTGAAAGCCGCTGGGTATGGCCCAAAAATCAAAACCAAAATAAAAAAAAAAAAAGTTCCTGAAAGACTACAAAGTGATATAAAATGTTGCTTAGTATAAATAGAAATATTTGAGGCAGGCTAATACACTCGAAGTGCTCATGATTACTCCTGGCTCTCATTCCTGGTATTGTATCAATATGTATATGGTACCAAGGATCAAATTAGGGTCAGCACATCCAAGGCAAGCACCTTAACCCCTGTATATATTTCCAACCCAGAAATAGTTGGAGACTTCACCTTTATAAAATCACTCAACAATGAGAAAAAATAGGTATCTTAAATCTTGTGAGTAGGAGGTAAAATAAATGCTAGGTAAGAAAGAACACAAGAAAAGATGCCATTTTCTGTAGCAGAGGCTGCTGTGACAAATACGCATGGAAAGTTCCAATGGTTTATGGCCATCAGAGTTGACTAGTCCTCCATGCCAGTGATTCCTATGGTAGTTAGGCTAAGACAGTGATTATTGGTACTGTTCCTCTGTCCCTCTCCTGCTTTAGAAAATACTAGCATGAAGGAACTGGATGCAGGAGAGGGAAAGGCACCACATCATTGGATAAAAATAATGTGGAAAAAGCATCATATCCAATTATATCATTGGATCCTTAATCTGTCAGAGGATTACTCTTTTACTTCCAAACAACATCTAAAATCCTTCTGACAAATTCTACATAAAATGAAGACACCCCTCATAAACAAACTTCCCTTCTTGACGTTTCTATTATCACTAATTTTCAATAATGTATAGTAGATCTTGCTTAGTAACAATAAAACTACCCACGTTACAAGTTTAGTTTTATATAACACTCCATATGGTGAGTTCATAATAAATTTCTACTAGGAATACAAACATAAACCACTATTTTCTGCTATAAAAAACATTAAAGCAAAGACATACACAAACAAGGTAATCTGTAATAAATTTGGAAATGGTAAAGTACTACAAATGTAAATGTATTCAGTTCCATTGCAATGCATGTAATTTTCATAGTTTTATTGGAAATCTTGCCATTGCAGTGGTTTCAGGATAGGTTATAAATATAGTAGGAATGAGTCAGCATGCAAATCCCTTCTGTAAAAAAACAATTTGAAAGGTTTTATAGCCCAAAGCTGTTTATTATTTGTAAGAATTGTAATGCAAGTTTATGTTAGAACCTGCTGGAGAATTCTGAAAACATCCTGTTTATAAAATAGCAATGGAAAAATAACAGCATATTTTTCAAAAGAAAAAAGCAACACTGGATTTATGTCAGGTCACAGAAATAGTATTTCTAAAATAAAGCATTTAACTAATGGTCTTTTCATAGCACAAATTAGGTTTGTAAGAGAATTGATCATTAGAACCTACTGAGATAAGAAGACCAGGCAGGGTTAGCCTGTCAAAGAGGGATTCTGGAGGTAGATATGAAAAAATGCAGATGAGAAGAAATTTAATTTCAGTGTGAAGGATGAGAATGAGGAAGGATGAGAAGTGGACTAAGGATAAAACCCTCTGGAAAATCTCCAATGGTGGTAGCATGAGGAAGAGGTGTCAGCAAAACAGCAGAACAGAAATCCTGAGAACCAGAATATTAAATCCAAAGGAAAGGGTTGCAAGGAGAAAGACCTCATATACCAGACAGCTATGGAGGCAAGAATCTCAGGAACAAGTCTTGATTGGGGATTCAAGAGCTCACTGGTACCTTCAGAAAACAGTCTCAGGACAGAAGCTATTAGGCAAAAAATTGTAAATAAGTGGTGCTGATGTGCGTGGTGTAGCATCAAGGAAAGTTAATGATAGTGTAAGTCTAATTCTAGTAAGGGTCTTGAGACAGAAGAAAGCTAGCAAGGCTTCTGGCCTGGAAATGAGGCCAAACCAAAGATGGAGACAAACATTTTTCCACAACAGGATGAAGTTCAGAAGAGATATCTAGAAAGAGAACTCAAGGACATGAATTGAGAAACAATCTTACATGGGTAATGGGGTGTTTATTTAAGCAGAAAGGACAGAGTTGGTAAAGGTAAAAATAAATTCTTTAGATGGTAGAAGGAAAAAAATGGTGAAACTGAGGCCTCCAGGAAGTTTCAGTGGCTACAGAAAACTCTGAAACACACCGAGTTTCTGAATCCTAGATACGTGAGCTCATATTAAAAACACAGTATTGTAGTTATACAGAGGCCTACTGTGAACATATTGTGTAAATGTTTTCTGTGTGAGCAGACTCTGCCTATGTTGAATGCAATGGAACTGAGCTGCTACCACATAGTCCTGAACTCAAGCAGAGGATGTGTTTGTTCACATGACCAGGGCACATCACAGGACCAGGAATGAACCTGGGAGCTATAGTAATTTGCAGGATTCTGGAAATTTTTAAAGAATTTTGAAAGACAACTACATTTTTAAAAGGAAGTAAAGAACAAGCTTATTTTCCCAACTGAAAGAGTTACCACACTCTCTTGTCAAATTACATGACAAGTGGAGACTGTGAACATGGCAGCAGGATACAGCCAGATACCCTTTCAAAATTCACACACACACACACACACACACACACACACATATTGAAAAAGTCACTCTTTTATTCTAAGAGGAAATTGGTGAAGACTGTAAAGAAATTATATGAGAATATTAAATGCTCTTTGGAAAGAAAGGGAAATTGTTAATAAGAAATAAATAATGTCTAGAGGGGCACATAAAATTATTTAGAAAGGGAAAATAAAAAGGTGAGGCAAAATATAACCAGAATTCACAGAGCTATTTTGAAAGAGAAAAGAAAGAGAAAAATGTCAGGTATAAGATTATTCTTATTTGACATTTTTATACAGCAGTAACTTATAAAAACATCAAACACTGACATAATCCTTCCTCTAGCATTTTAACTCATCAGTATATTGTTAATAATGTTAAATGGCTATTCCATTCATGTAACTTTTTAATAGATTACTTTTATCGTAAAACTGTCATTTTTAGGATAATCTAGTTCTCATATTTTTATGTTCAGCTGTAGTCAAAATGTCAAACATAGGAGATATCTGTGTTCTCTAATTTTCAAAATCTTACTACATATCTTGAAAATAGCAGAAGAAAGTAAGTCTTATCTGATGTGGTCATTGTTACCATGCATTTTTTTCAATCACTTTTCTCCACTTAAAAATAATTACAGAGACTCTGTATTAAGTAAAGATGTAATTATAATAAAAACCATTAGAGGCATGAGATGCATAGTGAAAGCTGACTTTGCCTAAAAATCATCTTATAGCATATTCAGTCACCGTGGGTCAGTTGTCATAAGCACAACTGTTTATACAGAACGTTGGGCTCACTACACAATATGTATTAATGACAAAAAGAGTTGTTTCAACTTACATGAGTAAACATGCCACACATCCAACCAGATTACTTTTACCATTTCTCTTAAATATGAGAAACAATTTCTCAATTTAAATATAAAGGGGAAAGCAATTAAATTATGTATCAAAGATCATGTGTGCTCAGACTCCAGAAAGGGGATTAAAATCTCTACTGAATGAGTAAGTCCAGAAAAAAAGATTGGCAAACTTCAAAAAAAAAAAAGTTTGTGGTTTTTCAGACCAACTGGTCACTATCATAATAAATTTGTTTCTGATTCTTTAATGCAAAACCCAACAGAAACAAGACATAAACAAATTGACATGGTTAAATACCAGTAAAACTTTATTTATAAAAAAAAGAAACTGGACTGAATTTGAACTGTCAGACCAGTTTGCCTGTCCTTGATCTAGTGGGTCAATTGACACAATCCATCAGATTTTAACCCAACTTCCAGCAGCACTAATTTTATCCAAATTTAATAATAATGTCTAATATTAGTGATATCTTACCAAGTGCCAAGAATTATGCTTATCACTTTATACAATATCATTTTTACCATTTTATTGAAGTTCTTGGATTACTTATATATTTCTACATCATTTCAACACCATATCAAGCATCAGAGCTCTTGCTTCCCTCTGCCAGAGTCCCAAGTGTTCCTCCAATATAAGCTTAGTTCTCTAGACAGAATATACAATTCCAATGACTCTGATCATATTATGTTCTCTTTTTTTCCTAGGGTTATCCCCTAGGAACACAAAAATACAATTCAAAACACCCTTCCTCACACCAATATTCATTGCAGCGCTATTTACAATAGACAGATTCTGGAAATTAACCAAGATGCCCTTCAACAGATGAATGACTAAATAAACTGTGGTACATATACACAATAAAATATTATGCAGCTGTCAGGAGAAATTAAGTCATGAAATTGTTCTATACATGGATGTACATGTAATCTATTATGCTGAGTGAAATAAGTCAGAGGGAGAGAGATAGATACACAATAGTCTATTCTCTCTCTCTCTTTCCTCTTTCTCATTTTTTCATTTCAGATACTGTGGTTTGCGATATTGCTTTGAAAACCTAGATTTTTTCATGAGAGCAGAAGGAATGGACAGCATTTAGGTGAAGCTTGCTTTTCCAGAAAAATTGTTGAAGATTCTAAAAGCCTATTCCCCCCAATTCCCCTTCACTGAGAGATGGCAACCGGGAAGGGCTTAGCCTCACCTTTGCTCTGGGCTACCTGCTCCAGACTGAGTCTAGTGGGAAAATAGTTGAGGTTTTTTTGGGGACGGGGATGGAGCCATACCCAGTGATACTCAGGGGTAACTCCTGGCTATGTGCTCATAAATCACTCCTAGCTTGGCGAACCATATGGGATGCTGGGGATCAAACCTAGGTTCATCCTGAGTCAGCCACATGCAAGGCAAATGCCTTGCCACTGTGCTATCACTCTGGACCCCATAGTTTGCTTTTTAAAATACATTTTAGTCTTTTCCCCATACTTGTCTATTAAAATAATGATCCTGTCTCTTCTAAGACCAAATAGCACATTTCCCATTTCTCCCTAATATCTGGCACTAATTTCTGATAAAGTGTGAAGCAAAAAGGCAAAGTTCTGGCCAAAGAGACCATCCAAGCTACATTGTGTTTTTAAAGCAAAGTTTCTGTCACCTCTTAAGAGAATAGAATATTCCAGTTTTCCAAAAATTGCTTTTCAGATCAAATTATTCCCTTGGAACAAATGAGACTCAAGTGATAGAGTACGTGCCTTGCCTGTGTGAAGACCAGGGTTTGATCCCTAGCACAGTGTTGCCTGGTAGGACCCTTCGCTCCAGGTACTTGAGTGGGAAGGCCTGGATCTTGAGTCATACAGTGGTTCTGCCCTTTCACTATATTTTTCTTTCTTTTTTTCTCTCTCATTCTTTCTTTCTTTCTTTTCTTTTTTCTTTCATTTCTTTCTCTTTCTTATTTCTTTCCTTCCTTTATTCTTTCCTTCCTTCCTTTCTTTTCCTTCATTCCTTTCCTTCCTTTCCTTTCCTTCCTTTCCTTCCTTCCTTTCTTTCCTTTCCTTTTCTTTCAGTTATTTTTGGAATCAGGACTTACTCTTAGTAGTGCCCGAGGATTGTATGGGATGCCAGACATCTAATCCAGTTCAGGCCCCAGTTCAGCTTCATGTAAGGCAGGGTTCTCAATTTACCTGGGGGCCGCAGGAGGCAAAGTCGGGGTGAGGCAGGGCCGCATAAGAGATTTCACAAAAAAAAAAAAAAAGTCCTCAAGCGTCATTATTAACAGTTTTAATTATTTCTTCTGAACATGAATAGAACATTGAGTGAAGATCATGAACAGTTCTTCTGAACATGGCATCTTTAGCCTATTCCTTGATGCCAGAGACTTGACAGCGCTTCTTCTCATAAATCTGAACCACATTTTGCTTTAGAGAGGAAGCAGTTGAGACCCTCACTATGGCTTGAAGATGTTCATCATTAAGTCTAGAGCTGTACTTTGACTTATTGAAGTTCAATATGGAGAATAACTTTCCTTTCCTTTCTTTTTTTATTTTAATTTTTTATTTTTAATTATGAGAACAAAGATGTAAAGAAAGAAGACAAGGTAAAGTTACAGTGGAAGGATAATCACCCATAAACAAAATTCTCAGAATAAATCCCCTTGCTGATACCATAACTTTGAACTTTCAGCCAAAGAACATTAAGATAAATGAAACAAAACCCATGTACAATTACTTTGTACCTCAAGTCCCCAGATTGTAACACATTATAATATTTCTTAACAGCACACAAGGCAATCTAAAGCCATAAAACTTATGTAACTCCTTAAACATTAAAGGCATAGTATTTTTTTTTACATTTCCATGCACATGCATATTAGTTTAAGTTAACCTCAAAAGTTTAAGTGGTTTTTTTTTAAGGATTAGAGTCAAAGGAGCACAGTAAAAACAGTGTTAGAGTAGCAATTATTGTTTGCATCGGCCCACCAAAATATGAGGGTCATGGAAAGAAAAAACCTTGGCCTAAATAAAAGGAGATCCTACCCCTGAAGTTTCCTGGCATAAGACCAACTCTAGGCTCCAGGCAAACTAGTTTGTCCAATCCAAGACATTGTCTGTAGTGCCAAGACACTTTTAGTTTTCACACAGTCTCTGTTGTTGGTATTATGTTTTTGTATTAAAGATCCTAGAATCTGCATATCCTACATTTAAGTCAGGATGTGGAGCATCCTCTAGTTTCACCTCACAATTAAAGGGCAATGCAGAGAGCACTGTCATGTAAGCAGGTCATTATTGTTGTTAAGTTTTTCAGTGTTAAGGGAAGTCTCTTTTAAATAGGTCAAAGTCAGAGCAGCAGTAGGGTCTTCCCTGGTAGAGGATTCCTTCCAGGTGATGTTATAGACAAACTTGGATGTTTTGTTGATGGTTTTCCTGGTTCACGGGTGAATGGAGAATGCCCATTCTTCTGAGGCATGTGCCAAGTCCTTATGTCAATGTTCAGGGTGTAAGTTCGTGTTGCACTACAAGATTTGTGTGTTCCAATCTCTACTAGATAAGATCTTATTTGTATGTATAGTATTTTCCCATTTTAATGTGCCTATGCAAACAAGGAACAATGCCATCTGACATTATCAGCGCATATGGGGGCCATAAGAAAAAGTCCAACAATCCCCATGACATGGTTCAATCATAAGCATTAAACTGGGGGACTCTTTCAACAAAATTCCTATTGAATAGCTCACAAAGAGAAGAAAAGATAAAAATTTGTTAGAATCGTCACTGTATAAGAGAATATTTAATAAGACTTATAACTTTCAGAAAAAAACACATAAAATACCAAAAGACATATGTGTCCATTTTATGTCTTTTGAAATAGTTGGGGGTTGTTAGTTCCAATGCACGGCTTTGGTCTTTGATTAGGATTTTGTGGTACTGAAGTTAAAAAGAGTAATGTTGGTTACTGATGGTAGGGGGTTGAGAGAGTTAAGGAGTAAAAATGAGCTTTGTAGGGGTGTGTAAAAGGGCAGAATACAAAATGGACATTCTGCATACACAAAAACATAACTTAAAGATAGGGGATACTCTTAATATATATTTTGTGCCCCCATGCAGTATTGAAAATGTAGACTGATAAGAAATTGCCAGTGACAACCTTACTGCAACTGAGCAAATCTCAGCGCACCCCAAGTTAGAACCCACCATCCAGGAGGGACCACCCAACACCCACCTTGTCTGGTCGCCTGGGCTGGCACCCAGGGAAGAAAGGCCTGGAGGCCGGGGGCAGGAGAGGGGACGACTGGGGGCCTATCAAGGCCCTCAGCAACCCAAGTTAGGGAGAAGGCCTTCAACATGGGGTCTCCCCAAACCCCATGCCGGCTAGGGCTAGCCTCCAGATCAAGAAAGGATTCAGCAGAGAACCGGAAGCCAGGATCTACCCTCCCTCCACCCTGTGCCCTTTTCACCTAGAGAATAACTTTTCACACAAATATGTGCTCCCAAAAAGGCACATGGTGTGCTTGAACATTCGGGAAAGCTCAGGGAAGCTGGGGGGCAATTCTCTCAAAAATTGCCCATGCATGTCTGCTTTTCCACTAATCTCCCTGAACTTGGCTTTGAGATCAGAGTTGAATTGCAGATCAATGAGCTCCATTTGAAGCACAGGAGAGGTATCTTTCACATCAAAGGTAAAGGGGTCCACAAAAATTTGGAAAGTGGCTCTGTGCTTTTTGAAGTCTGCAAATCAAATTCCTTCTCTAGCTTAAAAATAGCATCAACATATTTCTCACCACTGAATGGTATGCCTGCATCCACAAGTTCCTTGCATGCTGGGAAATGGCAAAGTTTTGTCTGAGAGAGCTGGGATTTCCATAACACAAGTTTTGTGGAGAATGCTCTCAAGTTGTCATACGCAGCACTGATAAGCTGCTCCGGGCCTTGTATCATCTTGTTTAATACATTCAGCTTATGTGTGATGTCAACAAGAAAAGCTAAGTCTATGAGCTATTTGTGATCACGCAACTCAGAAACAGCATTCCCATCTTTCTCCATGAAGGCTTTCACTTCTTCTCTCAACTCAAAAAAATCTTTTCAGGACATTTCCCCTGCTGAGCCAATGTACCTCAGTGAAATAGAGTACATCTCCATATTTTGACTGCATTTCCTCTAAAAAAGCACGGAACCTCCTGTGCTTTAAGCCCCTGGATCTGATTTTGTTAATGCATTTCACAACAACAGACATCACATTGTCACACGGCAGACATTTACTGCAAAGGGCCTGCTGATGGATAATGCAGTGAAGAGCAATGGCCTTCTCTAAACCCTCCTCCTCAAAAATTTTTTAAACAAGTGCCACCAGTCCATTTTTCTTTCCTGTCATCGATGGTGCTCCATCAGTTATTATTCCAACAAACCTCTTCCATGACAAACCTGCATTCTCAATAGCATCACACAGATGCCAAAATATCTCATTAGCGGTGGTCTGGCCATGCTTTGGAATTATTGTGAGCAGCTCCTCTGTCAATTCAAAATTGCAATCAACACCACGGACATAAATTGTGAGCTGTGCAGTGTCTGTTATATCTGTGCCCTCGTCAAGAGCAACTGAGTATGCATCAAAACATTTGGCTTTCTCACACAGTTGATGATAAATGTCATTTGACATGTCAGAAATGTGCTCTGCCACAGTGTTGGCAGAAAGGCTGATTTTGCTAAACTGACCTTTCTTTTCCAGACAGATAATACTGCAGCCTGTAACATGCATTTTTTAACAAACTCTCCTTCTGTGAATGGTTTCCCTGCCTTAGCAATCATCTCACTAACCATGTAACTAGCTTCGACTGATGCAACATTCTCTTTGGTTGCTTTCTTGAAGAAATCTTGTTGCCTCATTAGACATGTTTTTTTTTTTTTTTGGTTTTTGGGCCACACCCTGTGACGCTCAGGGGTTACTCCTGGCTATGCGCTCAGAAGTTGCTCCTGGCTTCTTGGGGGACCATATGGGACGCCGGGGGATCGAACCGCGGTCCGTCCTAGGCTAGCGCAGGCAAGGCAGGCACCTTACCTCCAGCGCCACCGCCCGGCCCCCATTAGACATGTTTTAAGACTGGCAACCCACTTGGCTCTCTCTTTCCTTGATATTTTGCACATTCCTCAGCATGTTTAGTTGAATAATGGCGTTTCAAGTTGTATTCCTTGTGCAATGCAACTTTCTCTGAGCAAATAAGACATGTGAGGATGCCCCTGTACCCAACAAAGAAATACTGCGTCTCCACTTTTCCTGAAATTGTCTGTGCTTATCATCAATCTTTCTCTTCACTGCAGGCTTTGATGAAGTCATGATGAAGGTATGACAAAATCTAATTCTGTAATAAACTTCTCTCCCTTCTCTCCCTTAGGCCTCCGATAATGCAAGGGACAGCGGGCAGGAGCAGCGGAAATGACATCTGTGCTAGGCACAAAGTATTTGTGATTATTTGCTTACCAAATATTCGCAATAAAAATCGCATTAGTAAGAAAAAAAATCGCAAAAGACTGCATTAAACATTTGCATACCCCAAACAGAACTGCTAGGGGTATGTGAATACTTAATGCGATTTTTTTCTTACTAATGAGATTTTTATTGTGATTATTCGGTAGGCGAATAATCGCGAATACTGCGATATTTGAAGGCCAGCTGCGGGCCACAAACTGTTGTATGGAGGGCCGCACACGGCCCACGGGCCGTGAGTTTGAGACCCCTGATGTAAGGCAAGCTCCCTATTCATTGTACTATTGCTCCAGCTGGCTCTTCTCACTACCTTTTGTGGAGCTTGGGTCTTTCCTGGAACTCTCTGGTCTAAGCCTGAGCAACCAAGAAGAAAACCGGCCATATTGAGGAACTGTCACTCTTTAATGAGGCCCACACTTACCAATTGTTTCATAGACTGCTGTTCTTTTGTTCTCTAGCAGTCTCTGGCTTTTAGCCACCCTCATACCCACCACTACCACTGACCAAAGCTCTCAGGAGACCAGTTCAGTAGCCTTAGCTAATAACAGCAATGGTGGGGGTCCTGAGCCCTCCCTGTTCTCCCTAAGCTGCCTCAGCAGGCTCCTAATAGCCTCCTCTGGCAGCAGAGATCTGGTCAGCCTGTGCTGCTCATCTTAGTCTCTCCTATGCTCTGCTCTCTCTCTTCTCTCCCTCTCTCTCCCTCCCTCTCCCTCTCTCTCTCCCTCTCCCTCTCTCTCTCTCTCTCTCTCTCTCTCTCTCTCTCTCTCTCTCTCTCTCTCTCTCTCTCAGAGCTCAGGGACAGCAGCAACCTTCTCTACCCTCTGAGCCTCTCAAAGTCATATCTGAATACAGAGGATTTTAGTACAGCTCCCTCTGGCAGCAGCTCTCAGGGAAGAGACACTCTTCTCTCTCTCTCTCTCTCTCTCTCTCTCTCTCTCTCTCTCTCTCTCTCTCTCTCTCTCTCTCTCTCTCTCTCAAACAAAGGCAACTCTGCAACTCTGAGTCACAGTCTTGCTACGTACATTCAAGGTCTCATGTTTTCCCCAGGGATCCTTCTTAAGGTCCCATCCACAAGGTCATGTTGGCTTTAGTTGGTTTTTGTATTGGTTTTTAGTTGTTGTGATTGGTTGGTTGTATTTTATCAAAATCAAGGACCATTATTTTCCTAAGTCCATCAGACAAGAGTCCCTCCAGATAAAGGCTTGACTGTGTTAGTGTGGAGAAAAACAAAATACTTTTTGTTTGGTTTGTTTTTTTTTATGTTTTAAATGTTTTTGTTGACAGAAATATTATGGTTTATATAGTTAATAATGGTTTCTCAACTATGGGGTCATCTTAGATCGGGAGCAGGCAACCTCCCTGCAAGCACATAGCAGTCACACTCATATCCCATGGAAGCAACAGCTTGTTTTCACAGCTTCACCACTAATCTTGGAAAAAATAAAAGTCAAGCCAACCCACTGAAATTCATCAGCCCATTTCCACAGATCCTGGAGCTCTAGAGGGCAGAGCCATGTATGCAGCTGCAAAAATCTTTCAATTCCACAATCTTGACAGCCCAGTTGGAGCACACCAAATTAGACAGGAAAGTAGCATACGAGCCAAGTAAAAGCAATAAAAACAACAACAAAATTCAATAACAACAAACAACTCAGTAAACCTTAGACAATGACTTTAATGATCCCTATTGTGATATAGAACAATTTTCACCAATTTTCTTTTACTAAAGTATTCTTCAATAATTTCACTAACCAAGCTATAACAGGAAGTATAAAATAAAATGTTGTGCTTGCTAAGGGGGATAGGTTTGTGGAGTGGATGGGAAACTGTGGGCAATGGTGGAGGGAAAGTCACAATGCTGGTGAAATTGGTGTTGAAACATTGAATACCTGAAACAACAGTAGTATGGACTATTTTGTTTACCATAGCATTTAAATAAAGTTTAAAATAATAATAATAATAATAATAATATAATAATAAAACTCAGCCCCCCAAGCAATTCTGAGTATAGTCCTCAATATATCACAACAAAATTAATTACTTTAGGACAGAAACTGTTCTAACTTTTTGGATTTTATGAGGCCCTATCATGAAAGCCTTAGTGGTGGGCGGTGGGCATGCTTAGACCTCATGGAAAACTCAGGATCCTCTTGCCCTGAAGGAAAGAATATAGGTAGCTCTATCACAACGCATCTATATAACTAAATGGAAACACCCATTTTAGAAATGGAGAAAAAGGGCATCTGTGGTTGAATTCTAGTTTCTCAGCTTTTCAGATATATTGTAAAGCCTGCAGAAGAGGAGATTCCATTTTGTCAACCTAAAGTTAAGCTTCCATTTAAGGCTAACAAGGCTAGGTTTCTATCCCAACAATAATGATATAGACTCCATAGCCATAATACACCATCTTAGAATATAGCCATAAAGGGACATGATGAAACACCCTAGAAACACCCTAGACAACAGCCAATCAAATTAAAGGTCAAGACTTCCTGCTTCTAGCCCTACATAACTTGGCTTGTGATTCCCCTGAAGGGAGGAGGCTGCCCTGATCAGTCAGTTTATAGCTTGTTGGTAGATGAAATAAAACATTGCTTTGCTTTATTTCAATTGTGTGATCTCATCCTTCCACTGTAGACCCTACCAACCTTTTCTGAAGTGGGGAGGGTGGGGGCTCCTAGCCCATAACATGAGAATAATAGTTCATTTCCATGTATCATGATAAAGGTTACTATTGGGACTATGCCCTGCTCTAGCCTTGGGATTTGTTCCCCTGGCTGCTGTAACAAATGCTCAGAGTGAGCAGTTTTCAGTAAGAGAAATTTAGCTTCTCACAGTTTTGAAGATTAGAAGTTTGAAATCAGGGGCTGAAAAAGTGGCACAGCAGTAGGGCATTTGCCTTGCACGTGGCTAACCTAGGACAGCAGTTCAGTCACCCGGCATCCCATATGGCCCCCCAAGCCAGGAGTGATTTCTGAGTGCAGAGCCAGGAGTAACCCCTGAGCATCACCTCAAAAAAAAAAAAAGGAAGAAGATGAAGAAGTTTGAAATCAAGATGTCAGGAAGGTAGTTTTCTTTTCAGATTCTGGTGGAAATCCCTTTTCTAGCTTTTGAAGGTTTCTGGCAAATCTTAAATATTCTTTCACTTGACTGTAGATCTCTTGATCTCTGCCTGGAGCTCTACTTAACTTTTTCTCTTGTGTTTCTCCTCTTCCTTAAGGGCACTTGTTATTGGGTTTAAGATCATCTAACCCAATATGACCTTATTGAGATACTAAAAGACATTTGCCAAGGTTCTTTTTATTAAGATCATGCCCACAGCTTCCAGGTGAACCTCTGTTATAGTCATGAACATTCAACTGTACTCTCTTTTCAACTAAAGTAAAAATTAAATACAGTTTTGTTCATTGAAGTCTTGTGATTTTTATTCCAGTGGTTAGTTTTCCCTGACAAATCTTTCATTTTGATTTTTTTATCTTTTTTTGCCACACCATGCATAGACATTAATTAAAGGGGAACTCAGGAGGCCCACCAAATGTATCCCCGGATTTTCCTGGTGTGGAGAACTAAAATAACCCCCGTGGGGTTCCTCAAAAGGCCCACTGTGGACGCTTCTTCCCCTGAGTGGATAGTTGAAGAATTCCCGAAGACAAAAATTCATGCTATGGTTTTCTGTCATATTTGGCTATCTCTCCCTTGTAAAATCTCAGGCCAAAATATGGCCTCAATCAAATTCTTTTCAGAAATACCACCACCAAAGATTACTAAGAGAATCCCTTTTCGGAATAATATCTAGCACCAAAATCAAAGACAATATATTTTTCTCTTTTTCAGCTTTAGTTTCTGGTAATCAAGGGCATAGCCAGAATGCAGATCCTGGGCTATTGACTCTTTCCGGAAAATGAGAACTACACCTTAGTGGATTTATTTCTTTTTTTTTTTTTCACTTGACCTCTAAAATAATTGAGCTCATCCCAGTGAAAATCATGTTCCTAGGTTTTTTTTCTACTTCTTAACAATCCCTTATCTTGCATCTGAAGTTAGTTGCTAGAGCTGCCTTGTGTTATGACCTTTGTAACTCAGAATTCTTATGGCTCACATCCATAGCTTGATGTATTGTTTAATGTAAATTCTGCTTTGTAATTGTAAACATTCTTCTCAATACCTATGACTGGCTTTACCCCTTATAAAAATCTCTGCTTAAAGATTAAAATTTTCACACTCCTGCCAGAAGATGTGTTGACCCCACATGTGTGTGGTTTCATTATTTCATATTTCATATTCCACCAGACCACTCATGATCACCCACTTCCCTCTTATGAAGAATATTTCCCCCACTAGAGTTGCTGAGATGCAAGGCGTCTGCAGCATTTTTATTGGGGTGGCCATACCAGGGAAGTACTCAGCTTTTCTCTTGTCTCTTTGCTGAGGAACAATTCTGGTGGTCCTTAGAAAGTCATAGTTGGTAACAAAAATTGAGCAAAGATTCGCCTGTACAAGGCAAAAGTCTTATCCACTGTACTGTCTCTCTGGCCCATCTACACAGCTTTCTTTACAGTCTTTGTTTCAAAGTGCTTTTGATTAGGCTCCGCAAAGTTATAATAACTGTTGTGCAGCTCATTTTTAGGCAAATAGAACATGAAATTAAATTATTAAAGCTGTTCAGCATGCTGCCAGAGGGAAAGAACAGAAAAATATAGCTCTTGTCTAGTGAGTACAGTTAGCAACAGCATCCCAGAGTTAGGCACCTAATTTCTCTTCTTTCATTTCTCACCTAGACTCTTTCCCACCACATCCAACAGGTGTAAGCCAACCCAACCCCAGTAGTCTACAAACCCACATGAGTGAGCCACCAGGTCTCATACTTTTCATCCACAAAATTTTCATCCATAAAATTAAATGTAAATAGCCAATGCTATGCCAGCAGGGATGTTGATCTTTGCTTTACCAGATTTTAGGATTGGAGGGAAAAATTAAGGAATGAAAATTACTTATAGTTTTCAACACGCAAATAATCATATGTATTCCAAAGATTTGCCCCACGCTCCAATTGTCAGGAACTCTAGTTCTCGGTTCTCTAGAACTAATATTAGGAATATGTTCTCTGTCTAATACCTATGAAATAATATAAAGAAAAGAAAGAAAGAAAGAACGAATGAAAAAGAGAAAGAGAAAGAAAGAAAGAAAGAAAGAAAGAAAGAAAGAAAGAAAGAAAGAAAGAAAGAAAGAAAGAAAGAAAGAAAGAAAGAAAGAAAGAAAGAAAGAAAGAAAGAAGGAAGGAAGGAAGGAAGGAAGGAAGGAAGGAAGGAAGGAAGGAAGGAAGGAAGGAAGGAAGGAAGGAAGGAAGGAAGGAAGGAAGGAAGGAAGGAAGGAAGGAAGGAAGGAAGGAAGGAAGGAAGAAAGAAAGAAAGAAAGAAAGAAAGAAAGAAAGAAAGAAAGAAAGAAAGAAAGAAAGAAAGAAAGAAAGAAAGAAAGAAAGAAAGAAAGAAAGAAAGAAAGAAAGAAAGAAAGAAAGAAAGAAAGAAAGAAAGAAAGAAAGAAAGAAAGAAAGAAAGAAAGAAAGAAAGAGAGAAAGAAAGAAAGAGAGAAAGAGAAAGAGAGAAAGAGAAAGAGAGAAAGAAAGAAAGAGAGAAAGAAAGAAAGAGAGAAAGAAAGAAAGAAAGAAAGAAAGAAAGAAAGAAAGAAAGAAAGAAAGAAAGAAAGAAAGAAAGAAAGAAAGAAAGAAAGAAAGAAAGAAAGAAAGAAAGAAAGAAAGAAAGAAAGAAAGAAAGAAAGAAAGAAAGAGAGAAAGAAAGAGAGAGAGAAAGAAAGAAAGAGAGAAAGAGAGAAAGAAAGAAAGAGAGAAAGAAAGAAAGAGAAAGAGAGGAGAGAAAGAAAGAGAGGAGAGAAAGAGAGAGAAAGAGAGAAAGAAAGAAAAGAAAAGAAAGAAAGAAAGAAAGAAAGAAAGAAAGAAAGAAAGAAAGAAAGAAAGAAAGAAAGAAAGAAAGAAAGAAAGAAAGAAAGAAAGAAAGAAAGAAAGAAAGAAAGAAAGAAAGAAAGGAAGAAAGGAAGGAAGAAAGAGAGAGAGAAAGAAAGAAAGAAAGAAAAATGTTAATATTAACATTAAAAGTAAAGAAAATTTAAATTAAATTAAAAAGTTAATTCTTTTTTTTAATTTACCCATAATTTTAGCTTAAGGAAAAATAGTTTTAATCAAAGGAAATTGAGGTAGAAAGGAGGATTTAGAAAAGTGGTAAGGATTCTGGATATTTCCAAGGGCAGTTGTGGTCAATATTTTTAATTCTATTATAAATTTATGGATCTTTTTCTTCAAATGGGGTAATATTTTTATAGTGCTTTACTGCTTTCAATAGAACGCTCTCTTCAAACTTCAAAAGAAAAAATTACCTTAACATTCCGACTACTTTCAACGCCAAATTTCAATTGTGAAAACAGCAAATGTGTGGAGGGTTTATCGGGTAACCACACCAAATGATTCCAGCAACTGATAAATTAGCTTTTGGGAAGAGGCTATTACTGGCCTCTCAGACCTCACCACTCACAGTGTGGTCTGAGCATCTGCGTCACCTGGGAGCTTGTTAGAAATGCAGAAGCTCAGCTCTAGCGAACTTCCTGGCATCCCAATCTTCTTTTTAACAAGAACCCCGGGGGATTCCCATGCACATCAGCATTTGGGAAGCAGTTCTTCTACCAAGTGCACAGGTGTGTCTATATGAAACAGAGGAGCTAGCCAAGGGGAAATGCTCATAAACAGGTTTGATTCTCAATTCCAGCAGCATTGCAAATTTGAGCTAAGATTAAAAAAAAAAAAAAAAAAAAAAAAACTTTCTCTTCACGAAACAAATAGTGACTAATCTGCAGGTATTTTAAAGCCAAATCCAAAAAATAAAACAGGAAATTTCTAGTCCCCAACATCACAAAGTAGCTGAACGCAGCCTAAGCATATAATCTCCCGGGGGAAAGAGAACTTGCTGGAGGGACTGATGGAATAAAATCATAAAATCCCATGGCAATTAGAAATGAAAACTTGAATCACTTAAGTGTGACGCTTGAACTCAGACTCTTACATAAAGTTGCTCCCTTTGGGTAAGAGAAGGTGGGGAGGGAGGTTCTCCAGGAACTCAGTAAAGAGCAGAATCCCACTCTGGGTTAATGGCAGAGCTGCAACCCAAATGACATGCAATCTGCATGTCATTAGATTCTCAAACTGAAGAATTACTGGGAAAATTTATCCTGGCCAAGGGAAATCATTGAGAAAGCTATCCAGGGCAAGTAGAAAACTCTAAAAGATTCTCCTAGGAACAAGGTCCATGGTGATTCACACAGTCACCCCAGCTGACAACAGCTCACCACAAATATTAAACCACATGAGAAGACCAAGTACCACGAACAGCAGATTATAAAAACCTTCCCTCTCCCAACACACCAAGAATAAGGAAAGTGTTACAAAAGTGATTTTTGTTTGTTTCTTTCTTTGTGTTGGTTTTGGTTTTAGGGCCACAACTGGGTGTACTAATAAGGTCTTACTCTTTTGTTTTTGTTTTGGGGATACAGTGATTACTCCTAGCTCTTGCGCTCATAAATTACTCCTGGCAGGCTCAAGGGAGTATAGGGATGCCAGGGATTGAACCCAGGTCACAAGCCTGCAAGGCAAACACCTATCTGCTGTGTTATCACTCTGGCTCCTAAGGTCTCACTCTTGACTCTGTGCTTGGGGATCACTCCTGGGGGGCTCTAGGAACTATATAGGATGCTTGGGGCTAAACCCTGGTTGGCATTGTGCAAAGCAAGCACCCTCTCCACAGTACTATCACCCTGGCCTAGGCTTATTATTTTACATGAGCCTCTAAGCAATTTATTAGACAAGAAGTATGAGAAAACTGTGAGCACAGAAAGCCTAAGGGGGTAATAATCATTTGGTGGCTTAAATCCCAGTTTGTTCTTTTTTTTTGTTTGTTTGTTTGTTTTTGGTTTTGGTTTTGGGGTCACACCCGGCAGTGCTCAGGGGTTACTCCTGACTTTACACTCAGAAATCGCTGTGGCAGGCTCGGGAGACCATATGGGATGCCGGGATTCGAACCACTATCCTTCTGCGTGCAAGGCAAACAGCCTACCTTCATGCTATCTCTCCAGCCCCCTGTCCCAGTTTTTTTCTATCATATCACCTCTTTCTTCATAAATGTGTATAAATAACATACCTGTAAGTTGACACAGTTGTTTAATTATTGTTTGTCAATTGTTTAATACACACACAAATTAGAGAAATTTCCTTACAGTGAGAAAGGCGAACTTTCTTTTTTTTATTATATCTTTATTTCAGCACCATGATTACAAACATTGTAGTCAGGAAAGGTGAACTTGCATTCAGATAATTTGATGGTAAACAGTCATTTTTTAACACAGAAAATAAAGTGGGTACTAGATGTGTAGGGATTCTTATTGAGGAGAAAAGGAGACAACAGAGTAAGAATTTTGAAGCATTTGGACAAAATGTGAGGTAACAGGTAAATACCTGGCAAATTTCCAGGACGTTCAAAAGATAAGGACTTATATATTGACAGTTGTCTTTATTTTTCCAAAGCAGCACGTTAGAGTAGAGAATCACTAGGATATAAACTAAGTGGAGCTTCTGCTTTTAAACCTAGAACATCATCCTGGCATCCCTAAAAGGGTAACTTTTAGCAGCAGCTCTAACACATCAACCCTCATTCAGGATGCTGAAGAATGATTATGTAGCTCAAGCAATGCTGCCAAGCCATAATTTCCCATTTCATACCCCTTCACTAAATTACAATTTAAATTCCATCATTCAAGCTGCCTGATCATGAGCCAGATACATATATCACGCGAAGGCATTAAAATCTGACCTTTCATATCCCCAATAAGAAATGTCATGAGTTCATCACAGAATCATAACTCCCTCTTGAATTCGAGCTAAGAAAGATTTAAACTTTAGGGAAAATCTTTCAATAGCCAAATTTTTCTAGGGATGTCCTAAAACTGGAAATTCCAAAGGAAAAATGAGATGCTCAAGAAGGGATACGTTGTAAGGTGTAAAAGGATGCTATACACGAAGTGAACTAGCAGCACCCGGATGCAGCTCTTGGGATTGAGTCCTAAGATACTAGAAACTTGACAATCAGTAACATTTCAACAGAGGCCCTAAAACCCAAAACAATTATCCACAGGCTCTTTTGCTGGCTAAGATTTACATCTAGCGGCTTCATCAATTTAGATACCTCAGAGACTCTGAAAAGAGTACTGTGGGGCTTGGTGACTTCAGAGTTTGTACTCAGAATATTTATCATTTAGCTCAGTAAATAGCCAGTCCTTAGCCACTTGGGAGAGAAGTAGGCAGCTTTATCAGTCTTGGAACTTCTAAAGGTTTTCATTGCACAGCACACTGTGGAGCACATTCTAATGACCATTTCAGCCTGTGAAAGTGTAAAGTAGGTGTTTAGATGTTTGGGAAAACTGTTTCTTTAAAGAAAAAATTAAAAAAAACTTCACTGAATACTGAAAATAGTTGACTTTAGGGCAAGGACCCTTCCAAGACAGTCGAGAGCATTGGCAACTGGTTCTGTTGAGGTTTGGGGGACTGGCTGTGGGGCAATTCTACTTGCAGAATTTAGAGATCTTATATAGTATATATCTCTCTAGCCACACAACAGCCTACAATCAGTGATCCTCAAACTATGGCCTGCAGGTTCCTGTTTTGTTTCTTTACTTCAAAATATATACAGTATGCATAGGAATTTGTTCATAGTTTTGTTTTGTTTTTTGGGGTTTTTTTTGGGGGGGGAGTTACACCCTGCAGCACTCAGGGGTTACTCCTGGATTTATGCTCAGAAATCACTCCTGGCAGGATTGAGGGACTATATGGGATGTCAGATTTGAACCACCGTCCTTCTGCATGCAAGGCAAATGGCCTATCTCCATCCCTCCATGCTATCTCTCCGGCCCCTTGTTCATAGTTTTTGTTTTACTACAGTCTGGCCCTTCAACGGTCTAAGGGACAGTGAACTGACCCCTGTTTAAAAAGTTTGAGGACCACTGGACATGGTATTCAGGGCTGGCAAGGTAAAATGGATTTACCAATAGCCATTCATATCTGCATTTTTAAATGACTATTAAACTTTAATTATGTATGACTATATGTCAGAGCAAGGCATTATATAAGAAAAAATAGTTTATACATTGTGCATTTGCTGAATTACCACTGATTCAAAAGAGGAGTCTAAAACTATGGAGCTTTTGTGAAGAACATAATATTTGAGTCAGGCCACAAAGAGTAAGTAATATTTGGATACAGCAATTATTTTAAAAGTACAGTATCTTCTCTCTTCCAAAAACATGAGGTCAACTTAATCATTCAGGTAGTTATGTTTTTTATCCTTCCTTGCACATATGAATAAATCCCATGTGAGAGTTTTACAAATATTCACGTTGGTGTTCTTCCCAAGATTTATATCCCACACAAGAGTAATTAAGATCTGAGTGAACAAAGTCCTCTAAAAGAGTAAGGAGTTAAATGAAATAGGAGCAGGTCCAGTAATAACAGGTACTATTACTAATACTCTACAAGCCTCAGGGGACCCTAGTGGTATTAGACCAGGCAAAGGAAGAACTGAAAATCATCTTTACTATGGAAAAATGAAGAATGTCCAGATTTGTTGATCTGCAACAACTGGCCACAGCTTTGGCCCTGCTCTCAGCAGCAAGTCCTGGAGACTAGGATGTCTCCTAATTCTTGAAGAGATTGTGATGTAATCCTTCCTGTATGGACTCTCCTACAGAAAATGAGAGCCCTGAGGCCACCTCCAACTCACTGTGCTGCCTGATCTTCCACCAGTTTATCATGCTGATCTGATCTTCACAGCCTCACACTGGCCAAGCCTGAGTTATCCTGACTTGACAGGTAAAATATTAATCCCTTTATTAATATAATATCATGATCTGTCCTTCCTCAATCCCTAAGATCTCTCAGTAAGTAATAGGGTACGACAGATGGAGTGTTCTCCAATTTTGCTGTGGTTATGCAAAAGAACAAGCCAGGCTTATTAGCCATCTAACAAATTTAAAGTGAGGATGGAGAGAAAACTGTTTCTGTAACTTGCCACTTTTTAAGAAGTTGGATTCTTATTATACAAAGGTGATTGAACAAAATATACTCTATTTATCTTTATTTAAAAAGTACCCTTGTGGTGCCGGAGAGATAGTCTGGAGGTAAGGCGTTTGCCTTCCATGCAGAAGGACGGTGTTTTGAATCCCGGCATCCCATATGGTCCCCAGTGCCTGCCAGGGGCTATTTCTGAGTGTAGAGCCAGGAGTAGCCCCTGAGTGCTGCTGGGTGTGACCCAAAAACCAAAAAATAAATAAAATAAAAAATAAAAAGTACCCTTGCATAATCCAGATGAAAACAGGTTTATAGATTATAGCAGCCTAGTTCATGAAGGCACTCAAAACTGTATATGCTCTCATTAGTCTGAGCAGACAGAGAAAGCCAGAGCTTTGCCAGGGAGAACTTTAACTTAAAAGACAGACATGCTTTTTCTTGAGCCTGCTAATAGACTAAACGACTTCCAAAAAACATCTATACTGGTTCTAAATAAATGTTTTTTGTTTGTTTGTTTTTGTTTTGGAGCCACACATGGTGATGCTCAGGGGTTATTCCTGGCTATGTGTTCAGAAATCGCTCCTGGCTTGCGGGACCATATGGGAGTTCAGGGGATCCAACAGCAATCCGTCCTAGGTCAGCTGTGTACAAGGCAAACACCTTACTACTGTGCCACCGCTCTGGCCCCTAAGTATGTGTTCTTAGTCTTACATGTGTACAGAGAGTTAATAAATTACTTCTCATCCTTATAGGAATAGGTATATTGCTATATTGCTTTGGTTCTGGCTTTAACTTCAGTCTCTTCCCAGAAAATTATTTTAAAATAGAAAAATGTTTGGCTGTACCAATGACAGAGAAAAGGCATTTTATTCTTCTGTTCTAGTCACATTCTTCTCTCTTTTCAGACTTTCAGACTAACAAGTCTGAAATCCATTAAAACTAAGATAACATGAGATCTTGCCCCCGGTAAAGGCAGGGGTTATAGTCCTTTTGTCACATGAAGTCAGAGAAGACTGGCTTTCACCCATTTTCTCCTTAAAATATGTTTAATTTAATTTATGTATAGAGCATGTATTACATAGTTGACATAGCTAGTCATAATAAATTTATTCTTAGAAAATGGAAGATAAACTATTTTTATAAAAGAAAGAGTGCTGCAACAAGCAAATTTATGATTATTGTAGCTACCGTAAAATCATTGAGTAATTGTCAAAAGGTATAATAACTCTTGTTTCTAGTTGACCATTCTGTTACTTCTTTTTTTCTGAACATTAGGTGGCTTCAGAGAAACACTGGTGCTTTAATTATTGTGTTTTCTGGTGAAGGGTACTGTACATTATATGACTAAAACTCAATCATAAACAATTTTTAATCTGTAGGGGGAAAAACTGAATAATGAACAACCTGTAACCACAGTGTTTAAATAAGTAATTAAATAAATAATTTAAAAAACAAATTGTTGTGTTTCTACAGGAAAGACAGTAATAAACAAAAATGGAGTTGAGGGGACTGAGTGATAGCACAGCAGTAGGATATTTGTTTTGCATGCTGCTGACATAGGAGGGATCCCTGGCCTCCAGTATGGTCCCCCAAGCCTGTCAGGAGTGATTTCTGAGTGCAGAGTAAGGAGTAACCCCTGAGCAATGTTGGGTATGGCCCCACCAAAAAAAAAAAAAAAAAAACTGGGCAAAAATGGAGTGTCATGCAGCTACAAATGCAGTCTCATGGTCCAAGAATTCCAAGAACTGTTGCTCATACTATGACTTTTATGAGACTTTTTTTTAGCTGCCAGGGCTTCTGGAAATTCCAGAAGGTGGGGAAAGGTTGCTTTCACTCACTCCAAAATTGTCCTGATGATATCAGCCAAAATATTAATATACCGGTCATTAAAAGATTTTATGTTGGTAAAATCTTTAGGAAGAAATGAAGTAGGCAGATAAACAGGGAAGGGCCTCCCATGGTAATGAGTTCTTGAGCTGTAACAAAAGTTCTTGTCATGTAATAAAAAGAAGAGATTTAATTTGAAGAACTTACTCTTGTCCCTTGCCCTAAGGATATTGTGGGTCCCTAGGATCTGAACAAGAGGGATGCCATTTTGTAAAGGGTTTCATGTTGTAAACCTCTTAGGCTTCTCTTTCTCAAGCCTAAATTTCCATTTAATACCACTTCAAGACCTCTGGCCATACCAGATAGCCTATCTAGGAAGGACATGAGGGAGGGGTATGAAGATATTCTAGACAGAGCCAATAATTTTAAAGATCAACAGAAGCTAGAACCTCCTTATCTTCTCTCTGGCTTGAGCACCCCTCAGGTAGGGTCACTTCTGCAGGAGGCAGCCCTGAATGGTCATTTGGCGACATTGGTAAAAGGAATAAAGTCTTACTTTGCTTTGTTCTATTTGTGTGCTCTCATCCTCTGGATCCTAACAGATACCAGGACATACCTTGTGAATACTGAAACTAAGGCCTGATAAGAGAAGCTCCAGCAGAAACAAAAGCCAGGGGGAAAAAGTCAAAGAAGATCAACTGATCTCAACCCTTCCCTCTGGCAACCATAACAGACTCTTCCCTAAGTAGACAGCCCTTCAAGAGGCAGGTAGAGAGTATCCCTGTATAAATCAACTTGGAACAAAGGAGAATTGTATATGTGCTCCCTGGACCCATGAATATGGTCCCTTGCGTACACATATGAACCTCATCTTCCATCTTGAGATGTAAACTCTCCTACTTCCAAGTTAGTCTGTATATTGGGCTTCTCTCCACCTTGGAGAAGCCCATATTCTTTCTTGAGCACATTATTTTCTCCCTTTTTATCCTCTTTGTCCTTTTCCAGAACTTTCAAATAAAACTTATTTTTACTTCACTGTTCATCTTCTTCTGAAATTCTTTCCTATGAGGGAAGACAATGAACCTAAAAACCTGAGATAATCACCGAGGGATCACCAGCATCATAATTGGCAACCATGAAGGGACATTGCAATGAAGCACTCCAGAAATCTGGTACTTGTGAAAAAATCTTCTGATTCTTTGGAAATCTAAGTAACTGTAATAACCCCTGTGAATGTGTGGTCTCCCTGAGGAGACATACCCTCTTGGGTTTATCTCCTGTACCATAAACCACAGTGGTTGTAACATAAGAAAACCCACTAGTGGAAGAACTTTAAAATGTTGTTGGGCCCAGGGATCACATGTGTGCTTCTCTTTTGTTCCAAGTTGGTTTATACAGAAGGCTTTCTACCCTGGTTAAGAGTTCTGTTGTGGTTGCCAGGGGAAAGGGTTGGGATCAATTGATCTTTTGCTTTCCTGCCTTTGTTCTTACTAGTTTCTTTTATCCGGCCTTTGTTCCAGTATCCACAAGGTGTGTCCTGGAGATCTTAGAGCTACTGACAAGAGTAACTCCTTCAAATTCCATCTCTTGGTTTTATTATGTTTCAAAAATGTGGGCCTGAGAGATAGCACAGAGGTAGAGTGTTTGCCTTGCATGCAGAAAGACGGTGGTTTGAATCCCATCATCCCATATGGTCCCCTGAGTCTGCCAGGAGCGATTTCTGAGTGTAGAACCAGGAGTAACCCCTGAGTGCTGCCAGCTGTGACCCAAAAACCAAAATCTAAAAAAAAAAAGTATTATACCCCAAGAATTAATTGGCCAGCCGAAGCAATAGTACAGCAGTAGAGCCTTTGTGGCTCAGTTCTATCCCTGGTGTGCCATATGGTCCCCCAAGCCGAGTGTGGCCCAACCAAAAATAAAGAATTAATTGTCATGGGGACCTTTCCCTATCTACATGCCTGCTTCAAAATAAAGCCAGTTTTTACTTCAAAAAAAAAAAAAAAAAAAAAGATTTCTGTGAAAACCAGGCAAGAGTGTTTTTATTTTCTTTAAACATTTTCCAGGTGGTTCTAATAAGCAAGCAGAGCTAAGAATGCTAAGTTAAAACAGAGCAGACATGTAGACTGATGGTTAGATTTAAAGATTGTACCAAAACTTGACAAGAATCACAAATTTCACCCCCCCCAGCAAGAAATTACAACCAACACTCCTGCTGACTCATGTTCTGTGGCCCTCTCTCTCTCTCTCTCTCTCTCTCTCTCTCTCTCTCTCTCTCTCTCTCTCTCTCTCTCTCTCTCTCTCTCTCTCTCTCTCTCTCACACACACACACACACACACACACACACACACACACACACACAAAATTGTGGACTGTTGCTTGATATCGGGACCAGCTCCAAAGGACCTCCAGTGCAAGAACTGTACCCAAACCCTTTCTGCCAAAAATCACTTCCCAAACTAAACAAGACCAGGGTGTGTGATGAAAATATGCCCTGAATTTCAACCCCCACAAGAATATCCCAAAAGACAATGGGGAAGCCTATATTTCCTTTATAAGTTTAAGACCTTTATACTACCTCTTAACCTGTTTATCTCCAAATGCAAGATAGTCTCCTGCTACACTTGGTTCCCTTAATTACTTTCTTAACTCATTTTTGTTTATTTTTCCCTTTATATCTATATGTGAGTATATATATATATATATATATATATATATATTGGTCCTGTTTTTGTTTACTTCACTTCACTAACTTCACCTGTTTTGGTGTTTTCCTTCTGCTGCGTACAAAAACCTACAAGAAAAAGTCTTGCCTGGGATTAAAGCTTAGGTCAAAAGCAGGGCACAGAGAAAATAGAGTCAGACACTCTCACTCCCAATTGCATCAGCGATATAAGATAGCACCATTTCTTTTTGCAAAGGCATGCTAAAAAATAGGACATTTTACATATATAAACAAGTTTGTATCTACTAGGGATAAGAACTCACACATTTTACAATACAGGGTCAACTCCTACCTTGAATATATCTCATGTGCTCCCAACTTAGACTCCATGAGATTAAACAGTGACCGTCCAACCCTGAACCCTAGATCTCAGAACCAACACAGTTCTCTGCAACAGCTCCAGTAACCAAATTCCCTCTGGGTCATTCTTTAAAAAAAAAAAAATACAAGGTTCAATCTGCTTTTTATTTCTTTTCTTTTTATATATATTTTTATTTAAACACCTTGATTACATACATGATTGTGATTGGGTTTCAGTCATGTAAAGAACACCACCCATCACCAGTGCAACATTCCCATCACCAATGTCCCAAATCTCTCTCCTCCTCACCCAACCCCCACCTGTACTCTAGACAGGCTTTCTATAAACCTCATATGTTCTCATTAATAGGATAGTTCAAAATGTAGTTATTTCTCTAATTAAACTCATCCCTGTTTGTGGTGAGCTTCATGAGGTGAGTTGTAACTTCCAGCCCTTCTCTCTATTGACTAAAAATTATTATTGCAAGAATGTCTTTCATTTTTCTTAAAACCCATAGATGAGTGAGACCATTCTGCATTTCTCTCTCTCTTTCTGACTTATTTCACTCAGCATAATAGATTCCATGTACATCCATGTATAGGAAAATTTCATGACTTCATCTCTCCTGACAGCTGCATAATATTCCATTGTGTATATGTACCACAGTTCCTTTAGCCATTCGTCTGTTGAAGGGCATCTTGGTTGTTTCCAGAGTCTTGTTATGGTAAATAGTGCTGCAATGAATATAAGTGTAAAGAAGGGATTTTTGTATTGTATTTTTGTGTTCCTAGGGTATATTCCTAGGAGTGGTATAGCTGAATCATATGGGAGCTCAATTTCCAGTTTTTGGAAGAATCTCCATAATGCTTTCCATAAAGGTTGAACTAGATGGCATTTCCACCAGCAGTGGATAAGATTTCTTTTCTCTCCACATCCCCGCCAACACTGTTTGTTCTCATTCTTTGTGATGTGTGCCAATCTCTGTGGTGTGAGGTGGTACATCATAGTTGTTTTGATTTGCATCTCCCTGATGATTAGTGATGTGGAGCATTTTTTCATGTGTCTTTTGGCCATTTGTATTTCTTCTTTGTCAAAGTGTCTGTCCATTTCTTCTCCCCACTTTTTGATGGGATTGGATGTTTTTTCTTATAAAGTTCTGTCAGTGCCTTGTATATTTTGGAAATTAGCTCTTATCTGATGGGTTTTGGGTGAATTGTTTCTCCCATTCAGTGGGTGGCTCTTGTATCCTGGGCACTATTTCCTTTGAGGTGCAGAAGCTTCTCAGCTTAATATATTCCGATCTGTTAATCTCTGCTGTCACATGCTTGGAGAGTGCAGTTTCCTCCTTGAATATGCCTGTAGTCTCAATGTTCTGGAGTGTTTTGCCTACATGTTGTTCTATATGTCTTATGGTTTTGGGTCTGATATCAAGGTCTTTAATCCATTTGAATTTTACTTTGGTGGGTGAGGTTAACTGGGGGTCTAAGTTCAATTTTTTGCAAGTGGCTAGCCAGTTGTGCCAACACCACTTGTTGAAGAGGCTTTCTTTGCTCCATTTAGGATTTCTTGCTCCTTTATCAAAAATTAGGTGATTGGGCCTGGAGAGATAGCACAGCAGTGTTTGCCTTGCAAGCAGCCAATCCAGGACCTAAGGTGGTTGATTCGAATCCCAGTGTCCCATATGGTCGCCCGTGCCTGCCAGGAGCTATTTCTGAGCAGACAGCCAGGAGTAACTCCTGAGCACTGCCGGGTGTGGCCCAACCCCCTCCCCCCACCCCACCCCCCGCCAAATTAGGTGATTGTATGTCTGGGGAACATTCTCTGAGTATTCAAACCTATTCCACTGATCTGAGGACCTGTCTTTATTCCAGTACCATGCTGTTTTGATAACTATTGCTTTGTAGTAAAGTTTAAAGTTGGGGAAAGTAATTCCTCCCATATTCTTTTCCCCAATGATTGCATTAGCTATCCTAGGGTGTTTATTATTTCAAATAAATTTCAAAAGTGCCTGATCCACTTCTTTGAAGAATGTCACAGGTATCTTTAGAGGGATCGCATTAAATCTGTACAATGCTTTGGGGAGTATTCCATTTTGATTATGTTAATCCTGCCAATCCATGAACAGGGTATGTGCTTCCATTTCCGTGTGTCCTCTCTTATTTCTTGGAGCAGAGTTTTATAGTTTTCTTTGTATAGGTCCTTCACATTTTTAGTCAAGTTGATTCCAAGATATTTGAGTTTGTGTGGCACTATAGTGAATGGGGTTGTTTTCTTAATGTCCATTTCTTCCTTATTAGTATTGGTGTATAGAAAGGCCATTGATTTTTGTGTGTTAATTTTGTAGCCTGCCACCTTGCTATATGAGTCTATTGTTTCTAGAAGCTTTTTGGTAGAGTCTTTGGGGTTTTCTAAGTAGAGTATCATGTCATCTGCAAACAGTGAGAGCTTGACTTCTTCCTTTCCTATCTGGATTCCCTTGATATCTTTTTCTTGCCTAATCACTATAGCGAGTACTTCCAGTGCTATGTTGAATAGGAGTGGTGAGAGAGGACAGCCTTGTCTTGTGCCAGAATTTAGAGGAAAGGCTTTCAGTTTTTCTCCATGGAGGACAATATTTGCCTCTGGCTTGTGGTAGATGGCCTTAACTATATTGAGAAAGGTTCCTTCCATTCCCATCTTGCTGAGAGTTTTGATCAAGAATGGGTGTTGGACCTTGTCAAATGCTTTCTCTGCATCTATTGATATGATCATGTGATTTTTATTTTTCTTGCTGTTGATGTTGTGTATTATGTTGATAGATTTACAGGTGTTAAACCAGCCTTGCATTCCTGGAATGAAACCTACTTGATCTTAGTGGATGATCTTCTTAATGAGGCATTGAATCCTATTTGCCAGGATTTTGTTGAGGATCTTTGCATCTGCATTCATCAGCGATATTGGTCTGTAATTTTCTTTTTTCGTAGCATCTCTGTCTGGTTTAGGTATCAAGGTGATGTTGGCTTCATAAAAGCTATTTGGAAGTTTTCCTGTTTTTTTCAATTTCATGAAAGAGTCTTGCCAGGATTGGTAGTAGTTCCTCTTGAAAGGTTTGAAAGAATTCATTAGTAAATCCATCTGGGCCTGGGCTTTTGTTTTTGGGCAGACATTTAATTACTGTCTTAATTTCCTCAGTAGTGATGGGGATGTTTAGATATGCTACATCCTCTTCATTCAACCATGGAAGATTATAAGAGTCCAAGAATTTTTCCATTTCTTCCAGGTTCTCATTTTTAGTGGCATAGAGTTTCTCAAAGTAGTTTCTTATTACCCTTTGAATCTCTGCCATATCAGTAGTGATCTCTCCTTTTTCATTCCTAATACGAGTTATCACGTTTCTCTCTCTCTTTCTTTGTTAATTTTGCCAGTGGTCTATCAATCTTGTTTATTTTTTCAAAGAACCAACTTCTGCTTTTGTTGATCTTTCGGATTGTTTTTTGGGTTTTCACTTCATTGATTTCTGCTCTCAGTTTTGTTCATTCCTTCTGTCTCCCTATTTTTGGTTCCTTTTGTTGAGCACTTTCTAATTCTATGAGTTGCATCATTAAGCTATTCAGGTATGCCACTTTTTCTTTCTTGATGTCTGCTTGCAAAGCTATAAATTTTCCTCTCAGTACCACTTTTGCTGTGTCCCATAAGTTTTGATAGTTTGTGTCTCTATTGTCATTTGTTTCCAGGAAGGTTTTGATTTCCTCTTTTATTTCATCTTGGACCCACTGGTTATTCAGTATTAGGCTTTTAATTTCCAGGTATTAAAATTTTTCTTCTGTGTCCCTTTGTAGTTCACATATAATTTCAGGGCCTGTGGTCAATGAAGGTGGCCTGCAAAATTTCTATCCTCTTGATATTATGGAGGTATGTTTTATGTGCTAACATGTAGTCTATCCTGGAGAATGTCCCATATACATTAGAGAAGAACGTGTATCCAGGTTTCTGGGGATGGAGTGTCCTAGATATATCTACTAGGCCTCTTTCTTCCATTTCTCTTTTCAGGTCTAGTACATACTTGTTGGGTTTAGGTCTGGTTGACCTATCCAGTGTTGACAGTGCCGTGTTGAGGTCTCCCACAATTATTGTGTTGTTATTGATACTATTTTTCAGATTTGTCAACAATTGTATTAAATATTTTGCTGGCCCATCATTCGGTCCATATATGTTTAGAAGAGTGATTTCTTCCTGCTGTACAAATCCCTTGATTAATACAAAATGTCCATCTTTGTCCCTTATAACTTTCCTGAGTATAAAGTTTGCATCATCTGATATTAGTATGGCCACTCCAGCTTTTTTTATGGGTGTTGTTTGCTTGGATAATTTTTATCCAGCCTTTTATTTTGAGTCGATGTTTGTTCTGACTATTCAGGTGAGTTTCTTGTAGGCAGCAAAAGGTTGGATTGAGTTTTTTGATCCATTTAGCCACTCTGTGTCTCTTAACTGGTGCATTTAGTCCACTGACATTGAGAGAAAGAATTGTCCTGGGATTTAGTGCCATTTTTCTATCAAAGTTTGGTGTCTCTGTTGGTCAGTCTTGTCTTAAAGTAGGTCTTTCAGTTTTTCTTTTAAGACTGGTTTTGAGTCTGTAAAGTTTCTGAGCTGTTGTTTGTCTGTGAAACCATGTATTGTTCCTTCAAACCTGAAAGTGAGTTTTGCTGTGTGCAGTATTCTAGGCGAAGCATTTATTTCATTGAGGTTTGTCACTATGTTCCACCACTGCTTTCTGGCCTTGAGTGTTTCTGGTGACAGGTCTGCGGTAAATCTCAAGGATGTTCCCTTGAATGTAATTTCTTTTTTTGATCTTGCTGCATTCTGAATTCTGTCTCTATCTATGGGGTTCGTCATTGTGACTAGATGTGTCTTGGGATGTTTTTTCTAGGGTCTCTTTTGGTTGGTACTCTTCGAGCATGCAGGATTGGATCACATGTATTCTTTAGCTCTGGTAGTTTCTCTTTAATGATGTTCTTGACGGTTGATTATTCCTGGAGATTTTCTTCCTGGGTCTCTGGGACTCCAATAATTCTTAAGTTGTTTCTGTTGAGCTATCATAGACTTCTATTTTCATCTGTTCCCATTCGTTGAGTAATTTTTTCATTGTTTGATCATTTGCTTTAAGGCTTTCTTCCAGTCTCTTCTGCTGTATGGAGTTGTTATTCATCTCATCTTCCAGTGTACTAATTCTATCCTCAGCTGCTGTTAACCCATGGGAAAGCTCATCCATATTTTTCTTCAATTCATCTACTGAGTTTTTCAGACCTCTTATTTGACCTGAAATTTCAGTTTGGAGTTTTCTCATTTCTATCTTCATATTCTCTTGGTTCTTATTAGTGTTCTCTTCTATACTTTCTTTGAGTTCTTTGAACGTCTTCTATATTTCAACTCTAAACTCCTTATCTAAGAGACTGACTAGTCGGTTGGCCATGTTCTGGTCATCTGAGTTGCCGTCTTCATTCTCTATGTCTGGTGCTGGCCCTCATTGTTTCCCATTGTCACACTTGTATTGTGGGTTTTTCTACGTGTTGTGGTTGTAATCATTGGCTAAATGATGTATGAGGAGCGGACGTGCTCCTCTGGCTCCTCCCTTTCTGGGTGTGTAAACTCACATCCAGGGAAGGTTAGCCGTCCGCAGATGAGCCACACACAGGATAAAATCAGGCTGAGAATGCAGCACAGCACAGAAGACAGGCAGATAGGTGTGCTGGCATCTGAGTTCCAGAAAAGTTCGGCGGCTTCCCCTTTCTGTGTGTGTAAACTCACCTCCAGGGAAGGCTAGCCATCCACAGATGAGCCACACACAGGATGAAATCAGACCGAGAATACAGCACAGCACAGAAGACAGGCAGATAGGGGTGCTGGCATCTGAGTTTCAGCAGTGTTCAGCAGCTTCCCCTTTCTCCATGTATTTACTTTTGATTCTGTTATCTTTGCAAATGGCATTATAGATTCTGCATTTTTAAAAGGTTCCCAGGAGCTAGAGAGATAATACAATGTATAGGGCATTTGCTTGTAAGCAGCCTCCCAGGCATCCCATAATGTTCCCTGAGAACGACCATGAGTAATTTCTGAGTGCAAAAGTCAGGATTAACCCCTGAGCATTGCTGGGTGTGGTCCCAAAGCAAAACAGCATCAAAAAATGGATCCAAGAATGTGGCTAAATTGAACCTTTAATCCCATCCCAACGAGGAAGAACACGAGGTCTGAAACTGCTTCCTCTGGTATTTAAGAAAAAAAACTAAAATCCAAGCCCTAATTACTCAGTTTCCCCTGCTACTCTTCTATTTTCTTGAACACTGAAAACACAAATCAATCAAGTCTCTAAACTTAAGAACATCAAAATTCTTCAAATAGGATTTACAAACTAAATTCCAACTGTGACCTCAGGGTTAAAATATCAGCCCAGCTAATTGATAGTCACACACAGAAAACATTGGAAACTGAAAATTTTGAAGCTCATAATCATGACAATGTAGAAAATGTCTTCCTTTTAGAGAACAAAAAAAAAGGTGCATGTTTAAATTTAAATTCTTTATTGGTCCTCAAAATTGTTTCTTGAGTAGGAACATAAAGATTAAAAGGTAAGAACTAAATTTTAAATGAGTTAATATTAAAAGCTAATGGGGTTAAAATTTTTAAATAAATTATGTATGTAAGCACCATGGTTACAAAATGGTGTGTACTTGAATTTCAGTCATAGAATTCATATACCAGTCTTCAACAGTGCACTTTTCCCATCACCAATATTACCAGTTCCCCTCCCATCTACCACAATTTCTGCCTGCCACTGGGGCAGTCATTCGATAGATAGGTAGGTAGGTAGATAGATAGATAGATAGATAGATAGATAGATAGATAGATAGATAGATAGATAGATAGATAGATAGATAGATAGATAGATAGATAGATAGATTGATTGATTTCACTCTCTGAATCTTCTCTCTCCTGGTCTCTATATATATTCAGTTGGTTTGAATTTTCTCAATATTTGCTCAAGCTCCTACAAATTATGGCATCAGCTTAATATTATTGTGAGACTTTTTTACAAGCTTGTTATTATATTCCTTTCCCAGATTTCATCTTTCATCATCATATCTCTTAAGATCTATAAAAATAGATCAGCCTTCTGTTCCATACTCTCTAAAATGCTATTCCAGGATCTTCTATGTTCTCTGGTCATCTAAAATTTGAGATTTCTGCCTCCAAAATTTTGAAAATTCTCTTCGAGAAATTTTGTTCTCTATTTTGTACATTTGAGATATGTTTTTTGCCATGATTTCTCTAGAAATTTTTTTCTACAGAACTGCCTCAAACCCAGTTTCTTCCCACCTTCATTTCAAGCAAGGTGGTTATAAAGTTCTTATATTTGAAAAAACTTTTTCTGAAATGTCATACATGGGGCACTACATCGCTGCCCCACAAACTAACAAATCTCCAGTTCATCTGACACACCATTTTTTCTTGAACATTTTACTAGGCACCCTCCTCTAGTATAGTTCTGAATTTCTTACCTTCTTGCTGACTATTCCTTCTCCCACCTTCTAATTTACTATGTCCATCATTCTATTCCAAATACCCCTAAATAGTCCAATTTTATAGGGTTTTATAACCAGCTGGTGTTCATAACCCTCTGATGAAAAACAATTTGAACAATTTGGCTCAGTGTGCCATTCCCAAATTATGCCAAATTTAGGTTTGCATTTCCAGCACCCAGCAGTGTATGCAAATGTATGAAGATTCAGCTCCAGTAGGAAAGAACCATTAGCAAATTGCCTTTGTTTTTTTTTGTTTTTTTTTACAGGGTTCCACTCTTTGGAGGAAAATGGAATTTGAAATAGCATGTTTTAAATTTCATTTCTAAACATGATCTCACTTGGCCTACTAACTCTGAGATAGACAAGAAAACAATAGTATGGCTATTTAAGATAAGAACACTGAAGTCCAGAAAAAAGCATGCTCCTGAAGCATAGTGCCCTATTTCGGGGCAGAATAGGACTGAGACCCTGGCTTCTTGGTATATTGTCTTACTGAGATAAGTTTTTGCTGCCTGAAACCAAATGTAACATTTGTAGATTCAAAGAAGTCTGTACTTCTAGCTAGATATCTAGTATCTGTTAACAGGTAGTTGTGGATATTTATTTTAATGATTATAGATATACATTATTTTCTAAGAGAATCAACTTTTGTAAGTGCACCAGGAATTAAAGTTGTGGTAGAAGTTTTATTTTCCATTGCTTGAATGATTTTTAGAAACAGAAGAGTAAGACACTGTTAAGTAGGAGTGGCTTTGCTACTCAGATTTAGGACCTAACTCAAAGTTACTTTCATATACTCAGTGACTTGTTCTACTATGAAACCAGTGCAAATACACTCTTAAAATCTTAAAAATTACATCATTAAATGTCTATTTTTTCTCTATAATAGCAATCTCTGGCATCCCAGAAATAATGGCTAGCTAGGCATTGTTCTCTTATTGAACATAAACAATTTCACACAAAAACCATCCATTAGACAAGGCCATTCTGTGAGCACATTGGAACAAAACAAAAGCATAGCCACATGGTAATCATACCTAAAACATAAAACAAGGACATATGCTAGTCACAATTGCTAAAATGTCCAGCCCATAGGAATAACTACTGCTGTTGTGCCTACTGTAGCTCTAGCTTAGCTACTATCCTCATAGGTGAAATTTACTGAGATATTCAATCATAGGTTTGTCTTTGCTTTTAGATGACACTCAAACCAGAGTCAATCTCTGGCTCCTTTGCTCCTTTCCCAATTACCACCCAAACCTACAAGTCCTTCCCAAGATTCCGAGGTTCCCTGTGGTATGCCTTTTTCACTAAATAATGAATTTGTACACTTAAGAATTTCTATGATATTTCTAGGGTCATTCACTAGGCAGCATGTAGAGGAGGAAAAAAAAAGGGTGAAGAGTAGATACATGAGACCATGAACATCTTGTCTTTGGCACAATGGGGGTATACATAATAATGTGACAAAATTGTAAGTGTGGCTGTGTCACAAAAATCAATGGCCTTTTTATACACCAATACTGATAGGAAAGAAATGGACATTAAGAAAACTACCCCATTAACATCAGTGCCACACAAACTCAAATATCTTGACTAAAGACGTGAAGGACCTATACAAAGAAAACTATAAAACACTGCTTCAAAAAATAAGAGAGGACACTAGGAAATGGAAACACATACCCTGCTCATGGATTGGCAGGATTAACATCGTTAAAATGGCAATACTCCCCAAAGCATTGTAAAGATTTAATGCGATTCCTCTAAAGATACCCATGATATTCTTCAAAGAAGTGGTTTCACTTCTGAAATTCATCTGGAAAAATAAACACCCTTAAATAGCTAAAGCACTCCTTGGGAAAAGAAATATCGAAGGCATCATCACCTTCCCCAACTTTAAACTGTATTTCAAAGCAATAGCTATCAAAACAGCATTGTATTGGAATAAAGACAGCTCAGTGAATAGGCTTGAGTACTCAGAGAATGTTCCCCAGACATAAAATGACCTAATTTTTTGATAAAGGAGCAAGAAATCCTAAATGGAGCAGGAATAGCCTCTTCAACAAGTGCTGTTGGTGCAACTGGTTAACCACTTGCAAAAAAGCAAACTTAGACCTCCAGCTAACATCATGTATGAAGGTAAAATCCAAATGGATTAAAGACCTTGATATCAGACCTGAAACCATAAGGTATGTAGAACAACATGTAGGTAAAACACTCTATGACATTGAGACTAAAGTCATCTTCAAGGAGGAAACTGCACTCTCCAAAGAAGTGAAAGCAGAGACAAACAGATGGGAATATATTAAGCTGAGAAGCTTCTGCACCTCAAAGGAAACAGTGCCCAGGATACAAGAGTCACCCACTGAGTGGGAGAAACTATTCATCTAATACCCATGAGATAAGGGGCTAATATCCAAAATATACAAGGCACTGACAGAACTTTACAAGAAAAAAAAAACATCTAATCCCATCAAAAAATGGGGAGAAGAAATGGACAGACACTTTGACAAAGAAGAAATACAAATGGCCAAAAGACACATGAAAAAGTGCTCCACATCACTAATCATCAGGGAGATGCAAATCAAAACAACTATGATGTGCCACCTCACACCACAGAGATTGGCACACATCACAAAGAATGAGATCAAACAGTGTTGGCAGGGATGTGGAGAGAAAGGAACTCTTATCCACTGCTGGTGGGAATGCCATCTAGTTCAACCTTTATGGAAAGCATTATGGAGATTCTTCCAAAAACTAGAAATCGAGTTCCCATATGATCCAGCTATACCACTCCTAGGAATATAACCTAGGAACACAAAAATACAATACAAAAATCCCTTCCTTACACCTATATTCATTGCAGCACTATTTACCATAGCAAGACTCTGGAAACAACCAAGATGCCCTTCAACAGACGAATGGCTAAAGGAACTGTGGTACATATACACAATGGAATATTATGCAGCTGTCAGGAGAGATGAAGTCATGAAATTTTCCTATACATGGATGTACACGGAATCTATTATGCTGAGTGAAATAAGTCAGAGAGAGAGAGAGAGAAACGCAGAATGGTCTCACTCATCTATGGGTTTTAAGAAAAATGAAAGACATTCTTGCAATAATAATTTTTAGACACAATAGAGAGAAGGGCTGGAGTTACAGCTCACCTCATGAAGCTCACCACAAACAGAGATGAGTTTTTTTTTTTTAGAGAAATAACTACATTTCGAAGTATCCTAATGATGAGAATGTATGAAGGAAAAGGAAAGCCTGTCTAGAGTACAGGCGGGGTTTGGGTAGGGAGCAGGGAGACTTGAGACATTGGTGATGGAAATGTTGCACTGGTGATGGGTGGTGTTCTTTATATGACTGAAACTCAAACACAATCATGTATGTAATCAAGGTGTTTAAATAAAAAATATATTTAAAAAAGTAAAGAAATGGGACTACATCTAATTAAAGAATTTCTGCATGGTAGAAGAAACATGAGCTAAAACTAAAAGATAGCTAATGAAATGGGAGAAATATTTGCATTCAATACATCTGATAAAGGTTGATATTTAGAATATATAAAGTATTCACAAAGACCTACAACAAAGAAAATATAAAATGCAGGTACCCATCAAAAGCTGGGGAGAGGAAATGAACAGAAACTTCTCTAAAGATGATGAATAGATGGCCAATAAGGATATGAGAAAATGCTTATCACCACTTATTATTAGTGCCATTGAATATAAGACAACAATGGGATACTATCTCCTGCCAGAGAGAGCGGAATGTATCAAAAATACAGGGAATAATCTGAATTGAAATAAGTCATGTGAAAAAAACTTCTCATCCACTGCTATTGGGAAATTTGCCTATTTCAACTTTTATGGAAAATAATATGGAGATATATCAGTAACCTAAGAATTGAGTTGTCACATAAATCAGCTATTTCACTTCTGGGTGTCTACCCCAGGACACAAACCATTTATACAAAAAGACAAATGCACATTATTCATTGCAACACTCAGTACTATAGTATAGAAATGGAGGGGCCGGAGAGATAGCATGGAGGTAAGGCGTTTGCCTCTCATGCAGGAGGTCATCGGTTCGAATCCCGGCGTCCCATATATGGTCCTCCCGTGCCTGCCAGGAGCAATTTCTGAGCCTGGAGCCAGGAATAACCCCTGAGCACTGCCGGGTGTGACCCAAAAACCACAAAAAAAAAAAAAAAAAAAAAAAAAGAAATGGAATCACATTAGGTATCTAATGATAGAGGATCATGAAGTTGTGGTAGGTAAACACAATGGAATACTACACAGCTCTAAGAGCATATAAAATTATTCAATTTACTCCAATATGGATGGTACTGGAAGATAGGTTAAATAAATTAAGTTAGAAGGACAAACATAGGACAATCTAATATATACGGCATATAGAATACTGTAATTGGACAAAGGAATGCAATGTTTAAAAGGGAGCACACCTAGGTCATCCTTGGTTCCAGAGTATAGGGAGGGTAGAGAAAGAAAGACATCAAGGGGGAGAAAAAGGAAATAGAGGGAAAGAAATGGGGAACAGGAGTAAAGGCTATGTGAGTATATTGATGATGTGAAATCATGGCATAACTAAATATCCAAACCAGAGTCAACAGCACTGAATAAAAAAAGAGCTCTAAACTTCACTACCAAAATTAAAACATGCCTGCTGAGATGATAGATCTGAGATGGAGGATGGGTGCATGGGTGGAAGGGAACCTGGGGAATCCTGGTGGAGGGAAGAAGGCACTGACAGAACTCTACCAAAAAAAAAAATCTAACCCCATCAAAAAATGGGGAGAAGAAATGAACAGATACTTTGATAAAGAAGAAATACAAATGGCCAAAAGACACATGAAAAAATGCTCCACATCACTAATCATCAGGGAGATGCAAATCAAAGCAACTCTGAGGTACCATCTCATGCTACAGAGGTTGGCGCACATCACAAAGAATGAGAACAAGCAGTGCTGGTGGGGATGTGGAGAGAAAGGAACTCATTCACTGCTGGGGGAAATGCCATCTAGTCCAACCTTTATGGAAAGCGATATGGAGATTCCTCCAAAAACTGGAAATAGAGCTCCCATATGATCCAGCGATACCACTCCTAGGGATATATCCTAGTAACACAAAAATACAGTACAAAAATCCCTTCATTACACCTATATTCATTGCTACACTATTTACAACAGCCAGACACTGGAAACAACCAAGATGCCCTTCAACAGATGAAAGGTTAAAGAACTTGTGGTACATTAACACAATGGAATATTATACAACCATCAGGAGAGATGAAGTCATGAAATTTTCCTATACATGGATGTACATAGAATCTATTATGCTGAGTGAAATAAGTCAGAGAGAGAGAGATAGACACAGAATAGTCTCACTCATCTATGGTTTTTAAGAAAATTAAAAGACATTTTTGCAATAAGCCTCAGAGACAAAGAGAGGAGGGCTGGAAGGTCACAAAAATGAAGCTCACCACAAAGAGTGTTGAATGCAATTAGAGAAATAACTATAACAAGAACTATCATAACAACGTGAATGAATGAGGGAAGTAGAAAGCATGTCTAGAGCACAGATGGGGGTAGAGTGGAGAGGAGGGAGAATTGGGACATTGGTGGTGGGAATGTTGCACTGGTGAAGGGGGGTGTTCTTTACATGACTGAAACCCAACTACAATCATGTTTGTAATCAATTGTAATCTAGGTGTTTAAATAAAAATATGAATTTAAAAAGTGGCTGTATGTTCGTTTTCTTCCAAATTGCATAGCCACCTTGTGATAACACAGAAATTTGACTTCTATCACTGACAAGACTATGTCAATATTGACTATGGAGTTAGAATTGACTCTTTAAAATCCAAGAAGAATTTCTTCATATAATTTTTCAACTTGCAAACTATGATGTATCTTTATGCTCAGACGTCCACACTTTTCATTGAATATACAATGACATCCATACTCTATTTAGAAGAGACCAGGCAGACTAGAACACCATTTGTTCTACACATTTTTATCAATTAATGAAGCCTTTAATTGTTTTTTATTAAATTTAATTGGCCTTTATTACTGTCTTCTTATTATTTTGGGGGGGATTGATGTTTAGGTTGCACCTGGCAATACTCAGGGGTTACTCCTGGCTCTACATTCAGAAATCGCTCCTGGCAGGCTTGGGGGATGATATGGGATGCCAGGATTTGAACCACCGTCCTTCTGCATGCAAGGCAAATACCCTACCTCCATGCTATCTCTCTGACCATCTTTGTCTTCTTGTTCTTTTTTCTTTCTAAACCATCAACCGTATCTTGTAAAAAAAATTGTGAAATGTAAAAGGAAACAAAAGTGGTTGTTAGTGGAAATAAGAGAAGGTAGGGTGCAATGATGAAGAACTATAACCTGGTACTAGACCAAGGACTTAATGTGTTTAAGTTACCTTGAAGAGTCACTTCACTTCTTTGACCTTGGTTTCCTCCTCCACAAAATGAAGTTAAGTTACATTCTCTAAACTCTTCCAAAAGCAAAATTGTTAACATACCAATGTCTCCCTACCAATGTTCTTCCTAAGCCTTTTTCATTTGAGATTGGAGTTCTTCCTTCCTGACTTCCATCAGAGTTCTTTCTCTTGAATCATCTTTTTTCCATTAACTTCTTCAATTTCTTTTTACCAAAAGTCCTACCCCAATTCACTCCCAAGAACCACTAATTAGTGGATACCATGGCTTCTTGTTTCCATGTAAATAGATTTTTCATGTCCTCCTTTTGCAACGAGTCTAAGTTCAGCCAATTTTTCAAGGAATTTGGAAAACTGGTTGATGGCTATTTTGGCACAGTAATGGCACAATATTCTGTTTTTAAAGGTTCATGTGCTAGAAATTAATTGTTAACACTGACATAAGTTACAGCAATTAATAGGTAGTTATATTTAATAACTTGTTTCAAAGAGACCATATTTCTATTTTCCTGTGAAATTTATCAGGAATGTTCACAAAAACCTTAATGTAACACATGATTGCATGAATGTAATTTTTTTATTTACTTGGCATTTAAACAAATGGGTTTAATTATCCTCAACCAACCACAAATTTATTTTCTTTGACTATGGTTTTATTAATTTATTATCTATTTATTAGACTACAAAATATATAAATGTCAATTCTCTTAAAAAGGCTAGTGGTGGGGGGGTGGCAGAGGAACAATACAGAGGTTAAGGCATGCCTTACACAGGGTCAACCCCAGTTTGATCCCTTGCGCCACATCCACATTAGAGTGCCCCCCCCCCAGTATCACCAGCACTGATCCCTGAACACCGAGGAAGGAGTAAGTTCTGAGCCCCACTACATATGGCCCAAACTTCAACACACACACACACACACACACACACACACACACACACACACACCTGAATTAAAAGTATATACAGGTGCCAAGAAATAGCACAGTGAATAGGGTATTTGCTTTGCATGCAGCTGAATCAGGTTCAATCCCCAACATCCCAAACGGTCCCTCAAGCCTGCCAGGAGTAATTTCTGAGCACAGAGGCAGGAGTAAATACTGAGCATTGCTGAGTACAGCCCCCAAACAAACAAAAATGAAAAAATAAAAATAAATAAAAGTATATACTGTTGAAATACTTGGTAAAACAGTTTCTGTAGCTACAAAATAGTAAACAAGGAAATTTTAGGTTTGTTTTTCTGCTCTCACATGTTGAATCAAATAATTAATGATGGGGCTGGATGGAAGTGGATGCCATCCCAGGCCACGTGGCTCTGTGACCCGCCATCCAGCCGGCGGGTCTGGGGTTCAGGAAAGCGACGGGAATAGAACTCACTCACAGGCAGGCATCAGGAAGCATCAACTTTATTCATGCCCTATCCACCACATGTGTGTGGCCTACATCATAACCTTTCAAGATTTCAGCCATTCTTAGCTACCCTGCATCTTAACTCCTTTCAGCCATCTTCCTTTGACCTCTATCCTGGTCCAAGACCAAAAGAGGCAACGACCCAAAAGCCAGAGAGCTCAGCAGCGCCCCCTAATCCCCTCGCTCAAGGGTTTATCTACCTATTCCAAGACCCCTCCCAGGAATGGGCGGGGTCTTGCAGGTAAGGTCACACCTAATATTCAGTTCCCAAGACCCCTCCCAGAAATGGGCGGGTCTCAGATAGGTACACCTAAATCCAGGGTGGAGTTACACTCACATAAAGCAAGCTCTGGATCCACTCTCCTAAGAACCCTGAAAAATGGGGAATAGGCAGCGGCAAGACTGATCAAAGAAGTGTAAAGCCAAGAAGCTCTTTAGTCAATGTGTATCTCAGGGCCCACTCTCTTAGGTCCAAGGTTGGCATCCAGGGGGGGAAAAATCACCACATCAAAAGCTCTAGCCAGGGGCCAGAGAAGTAGCACAAGCACTAGCCTAGGACAGACCATAGTTCAATCCTCCGGCATCCCATATGGTCCCCCAAGCTAGAAGCAATTTCTGAGTGCATAGCCAGGAGTAACCCCTAAGTGTCACCAGGTGTGACCTAAAAAACAAACAAAAAATAAATAAAAATAAAATAAAATAAAAATGTATATAAAAAAGCTCTAGTCAGACCAAATCCAAATAGGTCTGACTCTTGTGTTCTGTGATCCTCAGCCTCCACACCTCAAGAACATCACAACAAATCTCAGGTCAAATACTAAGTATTCCAAAAAAGCTAAACTGGATCATTTTCTTGGGTGAGGTGTCAGTCACCCTCAACGTGTCAGGAAACTATGCTGAGAGCTTTCTTACTCTGTTCAACACCACCTTCTCAACACCACCAACAACTTCCTGTGAGACAAGCATGGGAAGAAATGGATCCTGGGGAATTTTCGCTCCTTTTCTTCTATAGACCTCTTGGGAAGAGCCTCCAGGCAAACATAAAAAGCATCGTTCCTTCATAATAGCTGCTGTCTGAATGAGGCTTTTTCACTGAAGACAGGGTTCATTTGTAGGCGCCTGCTTTTATCCTCCTTTCGTCACCCTAAAAAGTGTCTCGTTACATTGTTACTCAGGAGAGAAAACTCAAAAGTAAAAAACAAAACTGTTTTGGGTTGAATTGTGTCCTAAAATCTCAACATTCACATCCTCAGCCCCAATGTCTCCAAATCTGATCTTTTTGGAAAATAAAGTCAGGGCAGCTGTAATTAATTTGGTTGAATTAGTCTGGAGCAGAATGACCCCTAATTTAGTAAAATAAAAAGGGGGGGGGGGTTGGACCTAGAAACGGAGAGAGACAGAGAGAAAGAGAGAATACAGAGTGAGCATGAATGAAGGAATCAAGGTAACAATTCTGAAACACCAAAAGTTGCCAACAAATTGTCAGAAGCAAGAGGCAACGCAGAGCAGACCTTCCCACTGGTCCCTCGGACCTCCCTAACTTAGAACAAACACAGCTCCTCAAATCCTGCCAACACACCAAAAGCTTCACCAAAATCTTGGGGCATTGGGTGCAAAGGGCATAGGTGTCCTGCCAGTGGGGAAGACATGAATAAAGACCAGTGAACCTTTTTGCAAGGACCACAGAGGATCATTTCCCCCACTGAATTCTGCTCAGTCACAACTAAGGGAAACAGAAAAACTGGTTGCTCCCTAAGGACAATCAGGGTTGCTTGGCAGAATATGCTAACCCAGAAAAAGGGCCACCAAGTAGAAGAAAATCTGCAGCTCTTGTTAGTCTGGAAAGGCACGAGAAAGTCTCTATTCTCAGCCCAAGGGACTCCCATTATCACACTAAGGACCTTTATTTAACAGAACAATTCACTACCACCACAAAAAAATAAATAAATAAATAAAGCTGAAACAATGAGTCTCATCGAATCCACAATTTCATTAAGAAAATAACCCATCCCCCCGTGAAGTGGCGCTAGAGGTAAGGTGTCTGCCTTGCAAGCGCTAGCCAAGGAAGGACCACAGTTCGATCCCCCTGCATCCCATATGGTCCCCCCCAAGCCAGGGGCAATTTCTGAGCGCTTAGCCAGGAGTAACCCCTGAGCATCAAATGGGTGTGGCCGAAAAACAAAACAAAACAAAAACAAAAACAAAGAAAATAACCCATCCCATGCCTGTTTTCAGGGCAGGCATTCTGTTTCTCTCTCACTATCATTGTCATGGTAGTTGTTAGTGTAGTTTTGGGTTTTGTTTTTTTTTCTATCTGCATTTACCACTTTTTGTGGCAAGCTTCATATCATTGTCTGGTCCTTCCAGCACTCATCTCTATTGTCTCTGCGTATCATTACCATACCGTCTTTTTTTTTTCCTTATATGCCACGGATGAGTGAAACTATTCTGTGTCTATCTCTCTCTCCCTTTGGCTCATTTCACTCAGCATAATAGTCTACAAGTCCATCAGTAAATTTCATGACTATTTTTCCTAACAGTTTCATAGTTTTCCATTGTGTAGCTGTAGCATAGTTTCTTTAGCCACTCATATGTATCAGGCATCTGGATTGTTTCCACATTCTGGCTATTGTAAAAAGCGCTGCAATGAACATAGGAGTACAGGAGGCATTTTTGTATTGTGTTTTTGTGTTCGTAGGGTGTGTTGTGTGTATGTATATATATATATTTACATATAAAATGGGTATAATCCAGTTTTTTGAGGAATATTTATATTGTTTAGAAAGGCTGGACTAGAAGGCAGTCCCACCAGCATTGAACAAGAGTTTCTTTCTCCCTGATCCACTCAAGTACTGGTTGTTCTTGTTTTTTTGTGATGCAAACCTGTCTCTGTGCCATGAGAAGATACCTTGTTGTTTTAATTTGTAGCTCCATGATGATTAATAATGTGGAGCATTTGTTCATGTGCCTTTTGGCCATCTGTATTTCTTTTCTGAGGAAGTATTTGTTCATTTCTTCTCCCCCATTTTTTGATAGTGTTAGATGTTCTTTCTTATTAACTTCTGTCAGTACCTTGTATATCTTAGATATACATTGTCTTACTTAGATTATCATACTTAGATATACATTATCTGATAGGTATTGAGTGAATAGTTTTTCCCATTCTGTGGGTGGCCTTTATATCCTAGTCATCATTTTCTTTGAGGTGCAGAAGCTTCTCAGTTTAATGAGCCCCATTTGTTTATCTTTGCTTCCACTTATTTAGATAGTGGTATTTCTTCTCCCTTGAAGATGCCTTTAGTCTAAATGTCATGGAGTGTTTTGCCTATTGTAGTGTTAAATAATTAATGATGGAGCTGGCTAGAGGTGGATGGATGGATTTTTCTCTGCCATCCCAGGCCACGTGGCTCCGCAATCCCCATTCAGCTGGCGGGTCCCAGGTTTAGGTGAACGGTGGAATCAGACTCATCCAGAGACAAGCATCAGGAAGCATCAGCTTTATTCATGCCCTATTCATGCCTATATCATAACTGTTTAAGCATTTGCTATTCTTAGCTTGCCCTGCATCTTAACTCCTGTCAGCCATCTTCCCTTTGACCTCCATGCTGGCCAAAGACCAAAAAAGGCCTAATCCCCTCTGATCAAAACCTTATCTACCTTTTCCAAGACCCCTCCCAGGAAATGGGTGAGGTCTTGCAGGTAAGGTCAAGTTACCTAGGAAGAAGGGAGGGATGAGGCTTCACCTATGTTTTCTTCTATATATCTTATAGATTCAGGTCTTTAATACATATTGATTTGACCTTTGTACATGGTGTTAGATAGAGATCTGAGTTTGCTTTTTTACATGTGGCTGACCAGTTGACTCAACACCACTTGTTGAAGAGGCTTTTCTTGTTCTATTTTTTTGTTTCTTGCCCCTTTATCAAAGATTGTTTGAATGTCTGGAGGTCATTCTCTAAATAAATATTCAAGTCTATTCCATTGATCTGAGAGTCTGTCTTTATTCCAATACCAGGCTTTTTTAATGACTATTTATTTGTAATACAATTTAAAGTTGGGAAGAGTGATGCCTCCCATGTTCTTTTTCCTAAGGGTTGCTTTTAGCTATTAGTGGGAATTCATTGTTCCAAATGAATTTCAGGGGTGTTTGATCCACTTCTTTAAAAATGTCATGGGTATTCTTAGAGGGATTGCATTAAATATGCACAATGCTTTGGGGAATAATGCCATTTTAATGATGTTAATCTACCCAATCTTTGAACAGGGTATATGTCTCAATTTACTTGTGTCCTCTTTTATTTCTTGAAGCAATGTTTAGTGGTTTTCTTTGTATAGGTCCTTCACCTCTTTAGTCAAGTTGACTCCAAGGTACTTGAGTTTCTATGGTACTATTGTGAATGTGATTGGGTTTTTATCATATTTTTAAAGTATATTAGCAATTTTACATTGATTTGGGGGGGGGTGTTTGGACCACACCTGGTGATGCACAGGGATGATTCCTGGCTATGAACTCAGAAATCGCTCCTGGCTTGGGGGACCATATGGAATATCAGGGGATTGAACCGAGATTTGTCCTAGGTTAAAGCTTGCAAGGCAGACACCTTACTGCTAGCACAACCACTCTGGCCCCACATTGATTCTTTTTTAATGTCTATTTCTTCTCTATCATTATTGTGTATAAGAAGGGAATTTATTTTTGCATGTTAATTTTGTAGCCTGACACTTTGCTATACAAATTTATTGTTTTAGAAGCTTTTTGGTAGTGTCTTTAGAACTTCCCAAATGTAGTATCATGTTATGTGCAAACAAAGAGAGCTTGCTTTCTCCCTTTCCTGTCTGGATGTCCTTGATATCTTTTCCTATTTTCTATGGCAAGTACTTCCAGTATTATGTTGAATAGGAGTAGTGAGGGGGGGCATCTTTGTATGTGCCACATTTTAGAGGAAATACTTTCAATTTATCTTCATTTATAAAACATTTTTCATGAGCTTTTCATAAATGGCCTTAATTAAACTTAGAAAAGTTCCTTCCATTCCCATTTTATTGAGATATTTTATCATTAATGGGTATTGGACTTTATCAAATATTTTCTCTGCATCTATATGATCCTATGGTTTTTACTTTTTCTTTTGTTGGTATGGTATATTGCACTGATTGACTTGTGTATGTTAAGTCATCTTTCCAACTCTGGAATGAAAATTCCTGATGAGGCATTGGATCCTATTTGCTAGGATTATGTTGAGAATCTTTACATCTGTGTTCATCAGGGACATTGTTCTATAGTTTCCTTTTCTGTTTCTTCAATTTCCTAGAAGAGACTGAAAAAGATTGATAGTAGGTCTTTTTGAAAGGTTTGAAAGAGGGGCTGGCGTGATAGCACAGTGGTAGGGCATTTGCCTTGCATACAACTGACCCAGGAATGACCTTGGTTCTATCCCCGGCATCCCAAATGGCCCCCCAAGCCAGGAGTGATTTCTGAGCGCATAACCAGGAGTAACTCCTGAGCATCACAAGGTGTGGTTCCCCCCCCAAAATAAATAGATTATGTAATTGTAATTATATAATTAATTGAACTGACTTAGAAATTAGTGTCATTTTTATTTTCACAATCTCAAAACAGCAACTAAAATTAAGAAAATTCTAAGTGGTAGAACTATGTTACTTTATGGGTACATGGGCCACACAGCTGGAAATGTCAATCTCAGGAGTAGAGGCGAGCCAAATCCCTACCTTGCCAATGCCACTCCAGCTGTGCCCACCACACACAATCACCACTTCACCAATAGTTTACTTTCATCATTTAACCACTAATCTCTGCAGAAATGCCAAACTGATCAAATCTCCAAGTATGAAGACATCTACAGGACTTTCTGGAATGAGTATCAAGACTCTTCTTGTACTTCTGGAAGTCCTGGCAGCTGAAATCATGACCCCCCAAAAGCCTCAATATCAGCCGCAGAGCTTGCATACATGGCCGCACAATTCCAATTATTTTCAATACCATCATCCCAGTAAAAGCATACCAATTTAGACATCAACATGGATTCAAAGCCATAATGTTCAGAAACAAAATAAATAACAGAAAATTAAATGGCAATAAAGTAATTAGTAAACCTTCTGACAGTGATTTCATGACACTGCAAGATACATTAATTTCACAAATTTTTTTATCACTGGGCCAAAGCAATAGCTCAGTAGTAGGGCATTTGCCTTGCAAATGGCCAACCCGGTTTCAATAGCTAGCATCCCATGTAATCACCCGAACCTGGCAAGCGTGAGTGATTCCTAAGCTCAGAATAACCCCTGGACTCCACCAGGTAAGACCAAAACCCAAAAAAAAAAAAAAAATATATATATATATATATATATATATATTGTATTACTGCACTTAAAAAAATAATTTCATTATTACTTACCTGGAAACAAACAATATAAAGTATATTAGTTTGGGACCAGAGAGATAGCACAGCAGTAGACCGTTTGCCTTCTATGCAGCTGACCCAGGACGGATGGTAGTTTGAATCCCGGCATCCCATAAGGTCCCCCCACATGCCTGCCAGGGGCAATTTCTGAGCACAGAGCCAGGAGTAACCCCTGAGTGCCACCAGGTGTGACCCAAAAACCAAATAAATAAATAAATAAATAAATAAGTAAAATATATTAGTTCATGCCTGCTAAGGGTGTATCCTTGGGAATAGACAGTGGAGAATTTAGGGACAATGATAAAGGAAATTTTACGTTGGTGGTGGAATTGGGTTTGGAACAAATATATTATGAGCAACTATGTAATACATGATCTTTGAATAATTTATTATAAAAAAGAACTGTTAGATATATTTTCTATATATCTAACATATATTCCTATATATTAATTTTATATTAGTTGTATACTTGCCCTTTTATGTTCTCAAAGGATCTCTATGACTAATGCTGGTAAGAGTAAAAGGGTAAAGGCATTTGCCTTGCATACAGCTAACTATATTCAATTCCTTGCACCTTCTATGGCATTACAAGGAGTGATCTCTGTGCAGAGTGGTAGGAGTATGTAAGCCCTAAGAACCACTGAGTGTAGTCCAAAATAAACAAAAAAAATTATTTTATTCTTGTATCTCCAGTTGAAAAACAAAAACATTTATTCCACAACTTAGTTGACTGTAGGCTTGGTGCTAGTGAATTGTAAGTATGAACCTTACTCTCTTTAAATTGTTATCCCATCTACAAATTAAGGTTCATTGTAGGGCAAGGATGCACAGGATTATTAGATATGTAGTAAGTACAAGAATTAGTGGTGACCGTAAAGAGTGATGAAAAACAGGGGCCTCCCCAGAAAGGTGTACTACTACTCCTGCAAGATCTTCTCTTCAATATCCCTGAGGTGTGATCTCCAGTCCAGACATGAATATTCTGAAATCTGATAAGGAAACTGTCTCACCTTTGGCTAAATGACTGTTTTGCTTTTAGGAAGTGCATAAAGGATTTTTCTATAACTATCACCCTTAACCCTATTTGGAGCTTCAAAGGCAGTTTAAATTTGAGGTGGGGGGATATGGCATGACCAGATGTGCTTAGGGATCACTCCGGCCGGACCCAAGGGAATATAGAATGCCAGGGATTGAAGCTTGAACTGAGGTTGGAAACATGCGAGGAAAGCACCCTACCCTCCGTGTTATCTCTTCAGACCCCAGAGTCAACATTCTAATACTCTAACTCAGCTAGAATCTTCTGTTTATTTCTCCTCATCCCAAAAACTTTTTGTTTTCTAGGTTAAGTATTCTAATCTCTCTGCCTCCCCAAATGAGATCTAATTTTGAGTTCCTGCACCATGCTGATGAGTTTCTTCCAAGAATACTACCTCTATTAACATTTATTTTTTTTTTTGAAATTGCAGTGGCTAATGTTGAGTTTGGAGGACTCATTCCCTATCTCATATCCAGGTTCTAGATTATGGAAGGGCAAACTTTACAGCAAAGACAAGTTTAACCACCAGCCAATATCTGTACAATAACTTAACTCTGCCATTGTTGCACAAGGGTATATAAAAATAATGAGCTCAGGGGCCGGAGAGATAGCATGGAGGTAAGGCGTTTGCATTTCATGCAGAAGGTTGGTGGTTCAAATCCCGGTATCCCATATGGTCCCCTGTGCCTTCCAGGGGCGATTTCTGAGCATAGAGTCAGGAGTAACCCCTGAGTGCTGCCAGGTGTGACCCAAAAAAACAAAAATCAAAAAAAATGAGCTCAGTTCTGGAGAGATTGTTCAAAAGGCTGGTCCACATAGTTTGCATGCAGGAAACCTGGGTTTAATTCCTGTCACCAGGTGCTCCTAAACAAAAAGTTGACAGTCGCCTCAAAGCATTGCCTAATGTTATCAAAAAGCCAAAGGGAGGTGAGGGGATTGAAAATTGAGCATAGTTATGGACAAAAACCTTTATCTTTTTTAAATGTAACCAAAGAGATGGTAGCCAACAGGTCATATGTTGCTGGTTTGTGTTTTAGATGATAGTTTACTAAAAAGAAGATTCATTTTCTTTTCAGTAACTTTCTCAGTGACTTTGCCTCTCTCTGATGTATTTGTCATAGCATTACTAAGATATGTTTTATAGAATACAGCATGAAATTGAATAGCTTTCTAGGCACAAAGAAAAAGACACAGAAGTGTGTTTTCATGGCCAGCCCATTAGAACATGTAACAGAGAAAATTCTGGAATAAGCAGAACAGATCCTTCTTGCAGTTCCCACATGGTCTACTCATATTCATTCTTATTCATTCATATTCATTCAGGTTCCACTGAAACTGAAATTAGCATGAAGAGAAGTTGATGTCTCTCTTGTGCAAAGATGAAAGTTTTATCCAGAAATACAGCAACTTTGGGTATTCCAAATGTTGCACTGTGCTTTAGTCTGAAGTATGTATTTATTGATAGATACTGTTCACTTCTCTAACATGTTAGCCACTTTTTCACTCTTCATTTTCCTATGAAATGTGTTCAGTCACATCCGCTCTTTCTTTCTTTATAAATTATTTTCCTTTACTCACAAGATATAACTAAGGTATTTACATGATAGCAATTAATTAGCTTCTAATGAGGCAAAAAAAAAAAAAGTCATTCCATTCAGTGGTGGTTTGATAATTCAGTGCAATATTTTTGGCCTGTGCAGACTCAGGAATGGCCTTAATTAAGATTTGTTGGAATTTCCTGCCTTGACACTTCAGTTCCGAGAGCGTCACCATGCTATTATCCACACTAGATGAAATGAATGTAATTTTGTAAAAATTGCTAGATTTTGAGTCAAAATGCAAATGCCCCATTTCTGTTACTTTTTAGTTTGAGAGCTTAACAAATTAATTCTGTTCTCTTTGTCTTTATTTTTTCATGCATAAAATAGAGAAAATGATATTTTCTCCTCCTACGTCATAAGGTTAATGTAATTGTCAAATACAAACATGAATTTAAAGGTTATTTTCACTGTATATGTAATGTGTTTAGAATATAAAAGAGATTTAAAGTATGCTGTTAGCAAAATATTTGGTAAAAGAATGTTATATATAATATTATAAACTGAATTTTTCTGAAAGAAACCCTACCAAACAGTTAAAGGTAGAGATTGATATGAATAAAACTTATTTTGCTCTATTTTTTAATAGCAATCTATTTTCTATTATAAACAAAATCAACTTGCATAATTATAAAGGGTCAAATTTTTAATAATTGTTTATTAAATGGCATACATGCTAATTTTAGAAAACTTTTAAATACAAAGAGATTGGGGGGATTTTTTGTTTGGGGGCTATACCTGGAGGTGCTTAAGACTTACTCCTGACTCTGTCCCCATGGATTACTAGAGGTAGTGGTCAGGAGATCATATGATTTGCCAGAATTGGCTGAGGAATCAAATTAAGTTTGTATGCAAGGAAAGTGCATAAACCTTGTATTATTTCTGGCCCCTACAAGAAATATATTTCAAATTCATATTTCTCTTCTAATTGTTCATACACTGGTGAGCTTTTGTTTCTGAGGGGGTGGAGAGAATGGACCATGTCCAGGACTTATTCCTGGCTCTATGGGTCAAATATCCAGGGATCAAATGGGGGCCATCATGTGCAAAGCAAACAACTTAACCTTTGAATTATCTCTCTGGGCCTACAAAGAATATTTTTTAAAGTCACATACATTATTAATATGTGTATACTGAAGTGTTATTACCCATAAGAAGGGTTACAATAGGCATCTTAAGAATTGGGTTTTGGGGGGGGGCAGAATGATAGCACAGTGGGTAGGGCATTTGCCTTGTAAACAGCTGACCCAGGTTCAATCCCCGGAATCCCATATGGTCACCAAGCCTGCAAAGAGTGATTTCTGAGTGTTTAGCCAATAATAATCCCTAAGCACTGCTAGGTGTGGCCAAAAAAAGTTGAGTTTTTGCATTCTGTAGCCTTTTAATGTTCAAAATAATTCTAAAAGACAATTAAATAACTCTTTGTACCAGTCAACATTTCTTGCAAGTAAGTTTACATGGCAATTTAAAACAGGAATTAGAAGTGCTATGGTTCATGTAATTTGAGGTGAATCATTGACAATTCTTTCAGCTGGTATTACTAAAGTTTGTGATATTTTTAAAGGCAACAAATAAAGAGATTGAGGAAATCCTGATTTTAAATAAGAAACAAATAAAATGGAAATAAATATATGTCCCTAAAATAATAATATCTAAAAAATCATATGAAATAAAACTTTTAATTCCTTTAAAATAAATGAAGTAAGTTAGAGCAAACCTTGGAATTGTCTAAGTTTTCATTTTGCACTGAAACTCTTTCAAATGTCTTTCCAGTCTAAAGCACAAAGTCCAATTATTTCATAAAAGTCACTCTATATCAGCTTCTAAATTTTAAATATGAGGGGAAAATGTAAAAATAATGTATAATATTAGGAACTTATATATGGTATAAACAGATTTCCTTTCTTTCTTGCATTACTACCAAATCAGAAACAGAATGAAAATTGTGACTGACTTTTTATACAATGACCACATTTTTCATTCTTCCTAAACCTAAAGCCACATATAAAAAGCCCCTGGATAGAATTGCATAGATTTCATAAAAGCAGATTGTGCCCAAGAAAAAAATGTTTAATTCTTTTGGAAGGTACTATGCAATGGATACAACAGTTAACTAAAAAATACATGGGGGGGGGGTAATATTTATAAATTCTGTATCTAAGAACAAACTTCTATTAAGGATGCAGAAAAATAACATTTACAACTCAATAAGAGAAATATAAGTAACCCAAGGCTTAAATGGACAAAGAATCTGAACATATATCTCCCTGAAATAGATATAGCTAGCTAGGCAGGAGAGATAGTACAGCAAGTAAGGTGCTTGAATTGCTTACAGCCAACCCTAACTCTATGCCTATCACCATACATGCTTCCCAGAGGAGTGATGGCCAGAAGTGATCCCTGAGGAAAGAGTCAATAGTAAGCCCTGAACACTGCCAGTGTGGCCCCCAAAAAACAATAGATACGTAGATATGTCATAAAAAGATGTTCATTATCAGTGGTCATCAGGAAGATGCAAAACAAAGACATAATGTGATTTCACTTCACATTTACTAGGATGATGATCATTAAATACTTGGAAAATAACATGTTAACAAAAATATGGGAAAATCAGAACCTGCTCACAGAGCTTCTTAGTTTGTAAAATGGAACAGCCACTTTGGAAAACAATCTGGCCATTCCCCCCAAATGTCCAACTTAGAGTTATCATATATAAGCCAGCAAGTCTAGTTCTGAGTATGCCTGATGGAAATGAAAATACATTTTCACAAAATTTCACAAAACAAAATATGGTTTATAACAAAAAAAAGGACCTGTACTAGTCAAAAAGTTTAAGCAACTCAAATGTTCATCAAGTGATGAATTCAGTGATAACTCAGTGAAGTTATTAACTCATTTGACATTCAGTAGAATATTAGTTGAACATTAAAAAGGAATGAACTACTGACATTTTATAACTTGCATGAACATTGGAAACATGATGTTAAGTAAGAGTCATTAGTCTAATAACTTCAGTTGCATGGACTATTCGGTTAAAATTATATACTATAAAGAGCAAGTTATGGTATTCATTAATCATTGCATAGAAATGAAGAGAAGACTGGGGAGAAATGGATATGTCTGCTGATGGCACATGCTTCTTTTAATTTTTTAATTTTTATTTTGTTTTCTGGTTCTTTCTATTTTAGGGAATACTTGGCTGTGCATGGTGAAGTCTCCTGGTGTGGTATCCAGGGACCAATACTGGCAGATTGAGGCCACCATATGGTATGTAAGGGATTAAACCCAGGCCAGCTATATGCAAGGAAAGTAGCCTACCTGCTGTACTATCTCTCATCCAACTGTGCTTCTTTTTATAATGAAATTGTTCTAAGATTGATTGTGGCAATATTTCCACAATTCTGTGACATAAAAGCATCATTAATTTATATGTTTTTAATTAATTGTTTCTCAATATGATTTGAACAAAAAATAAAAAGGCAGGAAAGATAGAGAGGCAGGTAATAAGGCAATCAGACAGAGAGAGAGAGAGAGAATGAGAGAGAGAGAGAGAAATAGAGAGAGAGAGAGAGAGAGAGAATGTCCCCAGACAAAGCTAGTGAAGATTGACTTCCAGATGTAGTTGGATCTCCACAGTCTACTAGCAAAGATAGTTAAGCTACTCCTGGCTAATAGTATCTTTCTCTTCCTCTTTATAAATCACCAAATTAAGGAAAACAAAAATATTCAAAACTCCCAAAACTCAACTCCTGGTGCCTTCATAAGTGAGTGTCTTTAAAAATGGGCTGGAGGGGGGGGGGGCGGAGAGGTGGCGCTAGAGGTAAGGTGTCTGCCTTGCAAGCGCTAGCCAAGGAAAGACCGCGGTTCAATCCCCCGGTGTCCCATATGGTCCCCCCAAGCCAGGGGCAATTCCTGAGCGCTTAGCCAGGAGTAACCCCTGAGCATCAAACAAATGTGGCCCAAAAACCCAAAACAAAAAAAAATGGGGTGGGGGGCTCAGAGTGGCAGCACAGAAGTAGGGCATTTGCCTTACATGCAGCTAACCCAGGATGAATGCGAGTTCGATCCCCAGCATCCCATATAGTCCCCCGAGCCAGGAGCAATTTCTGAGTGCAGAATCATAAGTAACCCCATGAGTAACTGTCAGGTGTGGCCCAAAACACACACGAAAAAAATGTAGAGTGGGGGGCAGGAAAAATAATGCAAGTATGGTGCTTGCCTTGCAGGCAGACAATCTAGGTTTGATCCTATGCCTGGTATCCCATATGGGCCCCTGAGCTCACCAGATGTAATTCCTGAGTACAGAGACAGGAATAACCCATGAGCATCGTTGGGTAAGGTCCAAAACAGACAAATGAACAAACAAAAATGTTTGTGTGTAGATCTGAGAAGGAATGCAAGCCGAGATACTGAAACTCATAGGTATACCATTCTTCAGGATGAAAACTCTGAAGCACGCCCATAGGAGAGGGGCAGGCTAAGCCACACCCTTCCAAGGCCCTAAAACTGTAACAATACAGCACAGCTGCCATCATACAAACATCCCAACTTAATTCCTAACTTCATAACTAATCTCAGAAGAGATGCCAAGCTAATTAAATTCTCAGGTACAGAAATCATAGAGCCTGATATGTGGCTGCACAACACCTCCAAATTCCACAATCCTGACAGCCCAGTGGAGCACAGCAAATTAGATGGGAAAGTAGCATAGGCGCCAACTAAGCTCAATAAGCAAAAACAATAAAAAGAAGAGTTAACTAGCAGCAAATTGCTCAGTAAATCCTCAAACAATGACTTTAATAACACCATTGTGAGATATAACAATTCCACAAATTTTCTTTTACTGAACTTTTTTACATAATTCCACTTACCATTTTGTTTTAATAAGTAATATAAAAAAATTTTGTACCTGCCTGGGGCAGTCTTAGATGGGGTGGGAAATTGGGGACAATGGCAGAGGGAACTTCACACTGGTAGGAATATTGAATGCCCAAAACCACTGTATTATGAACAAGTTTTAAAACCACAATGTTTAAAGTTTTTAAATGAAAAATGTGTGTAAATGAAAAATGTATTTGTACCACTATATTAGACATCTATGACAACTTGTTAACAGTATATGGATACAATACCAAAAAATATATCTAACTCTTTTTAACTACTTATCTTTTCTTTATTTCTACTTTCTATATTTATTTCTACTTTCTATGTTCCCTCTACTTAAAAACTCTGGAGTCTTTCAGACCAATTACTGAGAAACTGGCATTCTCTTGACTCCATTTTCTTTTGGAAATTTTGAGATGATCCCATTTAAGGTAGTACACATTCTTTTTCAGAATACAAAGCATAACTTAAATCTAGATTTGTTTTTTGCCTTCTCAAACACTGTGTTGTGGGACCATCACATATATAAATAATGAAGCTATGTCTTTATTTTAAATCCTCAAAAAAGCCTATGAAGGTAAAGCCCCAAGTCAGCTTAAACTTAGCAAACATTGGTCTATCACATGTGACTAATTTTTTCTTTGCATCTAACTATAAAGAGGTTTGGATGCAGGGGAGGCGGTCTGGAGTGAGAATGCAGTGGTAGGGCGCTTGCCTTGTACATGGTCAACTGAGTTCAATTCCCAGCATCCTATATCATTCCCTAAGTGCCTCCAGGAACAATCCATCAAAGTAGAGTCCTGGAGGTAACAAAACAGCAAGAGTCAGGGCATATACACCAAAACCACTACAGCCGCTGTACACTGTACATTACAGCTATTGTAATCCTGTAGAACCCAAACCCAATTATAGATTAATTCTGTAATCCTAGAACCCAAACCCAATAATTCAACTTTAAAATGTGTCTGTTAAAAAGGTGGATGGGATTGGGATTGTGGGAACCTGAGGATATTGAGGGAGGGACGCTGATGCTGGTGGTGGGATTGGAACATTATATGTTTAAAATTCTTGTTATTGGGCAGCTTTATAAAATTATAGTTCCTAAATTTAAAAGAAACTAATCACTTTTTAGCACTCACCTAAGATCTTTTTGAAGATACTAGTTTACAAAACCATTAATATTACTAATGCACCATTATGTTCTCACCTAGACTTAATCTCACCTAGCCCTTTTCTTTCAATACTATTAAATAAAATGATAACACTCTGGTTTTCAAGATGGCTGTTTTAAAACTGTCAACTCCCTGCTATTGTATTTTATACAAACTTCTACCAAAAGTGCTTCTGACATGTCAAAGCCTAAAACAAGATGTGAAATTTTCCCTTTTTCTTCTGTTCAAATAACCCTTGGCTTTCTTCATTTGTCCTCAAGCCCACAACCACTCTCTCAACTTTTCCCAACTGTGGCCCCTTCAACCTTGTTTCCCTCCTAAAAGCTTGGTCCTTTGACTCTCCATCTTGAGGACACCCTTCCTCTGTCTTCCTTCCTCCCCAAGCAGGCAGCTGAGCCTTATTATCCGTGACACTAAAAATATCGAAAGGAATGGACCAAAGGACAATGATGGTTGGACCCTGACACAGGATTGGAAGAACAGATGGAATAGGACTGCACATATAGAGTAATGACTTGAGTACTGCTGCAAGGGATAATACCTCAATCAAAACATTAAATTATTCAAATAAGTAAATAAAATTTTCCTTGTCCCCCAATTTCTGTGACCCTTCTCCAAGATCTTTATGTACCTTTGACCTTTCAGTTCACTGAGTTTCTCCTTTCTATTTGATTCTTGATACTCTCCAGGGCTTAGTCCTCTCCTCTTAATCTGTGTATCATCCCTAAAGAACTTCATGTACCACCACACCTGCATTTATCTCCATCTAGCCACTAAACCTCCTATGAGTTAACTGCCAAATCAAGATGCTGAGCTACTCTTCTCTCCTGAGCTCCAGGTTCATGTTTCAGCTAAACCCTCAACACCCACACCAGGATCTGCCTCTTTGGGTTCCAACTAGATCAATTCTGATTGAAAACTGAACTGATACTTCAGTGTCTCTTAAACTCTCCATGTCTATATTCCCAAGATTGGTTAGAAGTATGACCACATACAAAACCCATACAAAACTTGTTTGGGACAACAATCTAATTCCAGGAAGTCACTTTGGGAGACCTTCCTTCATCTGAAATATGCTGCCTGCAGGTCTACACCAGGTAAATTCTTTTTTTTTTTTAACACTTTTGCACATTCTACCAGCTTCCACTTGAAATGGCTATCTCCCCACCAAAACTTCCACATATAGCTCTTGGCTCCCCGCTATTTATTCTGCACTCCTGACAGGTCCTAGAAGCATCATTGAAGCATCCATGTTGTCAGATTTGAAATCTGTTTTATCATCAGTACTTGTGGCCCCTTCTCTTCTCCCTGCCCTGCCCCCCCCACCCTTACATTTTTGTACTTTGAGTGTTTTCCCCAGATCCTGGTCTTGAAACAATTGTGAATAACTGAAAAAGAGAGGGAATGAATGAAGTGTGATGAGATCACCCAATGGGAAACATTCCCCACCAGCCAGTGGGGAGAGGCATTTTATAACCCTAGGGGTGTTGAAAGATGAAAATTATGGTCCTTCTCCCTGGCTCCAGAGTGTTTTACATCAGAGCCTTTCTGAAGTGTTAAAAGTTAAATCCGTTTCCAGGAAAACATGAGGCCGATGTAAAATATGTGCTGAGAAGAGTATTTCCCCCTTCTAATACTTTCCACACCCATAAAAGGGAAAAAGACACCCATCCACATATTTGGGGATGTCATCTAGAAGCTCAGGGCCTGTATCCTCCCAGTATACGTTTGAAGGTTAATCAAGAATAAGCTGGTCTGTGCACAGAGTTGGCACAGGCCTCTCCCTGTCAGCATATAATAGATCTGACTACAGGTCAGAGCAGACTGAGAGAAGCCAAAAGGAAGCTGAGCCATGTGGCCAGAAGGGAACCCAGTCCACTCTGGCTGACAGTGTCCAGGATACAGCCTAAGGAGTACAGGTCCCCCATCTTATATGTCCCAGTGTTAGAAAACATTGATGAACATCTTGTATCCACTGGTCAGAGCCCCCATTCTCCTGAAGACACAGACAGGTGCCAAAGTCCATGGCAAAGGTTTGATGCAGGTTCAAACTGGACCCAAGGGAGCAGATTCAAACTGATGCTTTTAAAGTCTAAACATTGGCCACCACCTAGAGCCTCTCTTTCTGGTCTCACACACCTCATCTCGATTCTCTGGCATATATTCTTTCTCAATGAAAGAAAATAATTATGAAATGAAAAAGCATTCAAATAGAAAGACAGTGAGAAACAACACAAATCTAGCATGTGCCAGACCTTGACTCTATCCCTACCACAGTAAAGTTTCATTAATATCCATGGACCAACCTCTAATTCTGGAATTGACTCAGTTTTTTGGTTATACCAAGCTGTACTCAGGGAGGGTACAAGGATCATTCTTGGCAATGCTGGAAACCCATATCAGGTGCTGGAGATTAGAAACAGTCAGCCACATGCAAGACAAGAGCCTAATAATCTCTCTTGCCCGCTCCCACTCCCCATCTCATTTCTTGCTTTGCTTTGGGGACACATCTGAAGGTGTTCAGGGTTCACGTCTAGCTCTGTGCTCAGGGATCAATTCTGGTGGGCTACGGAGGCCCATATGGGAAAGGAACCAGGGTCTGCAGCACCAGACCTGCTGTACTCCTGCCCTTTTTTAAAATAGTCCAAATATATAACTAAAAGAGATCTGAATTGGGTGTCAGACACCAACAGCTAAAGGCATCTCTCCTCTACAGGCTAAGGTATCTGCCTGAGATACAGGCTCCTTGGGCTGGATTTGCAGTGTGTGAGCAATAAGGACCTGTTCTATGTGACTTCCAGGCTTTATGTGTGGACTTTGTTGGACTTTCCTCTCACCCACCCACTCACCCAAAAAAATGCAAAGCTGTTTTTCATCACTGTTTTCTCATCCTTTCTCTACCTACACTTAGCCTTCTGGTAGACCAATAATAGACATGAGGCCAAGAGGTAGAAGAAGCCCTTCTCTGAGCTTCTCCTGCTGAGTGAAAGGGAAGGACAGTCGAGACCCAATTACCTGTCACTGAAGAAGCTGACAGAGGCCTGACTTCCCAGGGGTTTTGTTCCCCCTTGAAACTGCAGCAGAGATGAAGCTCTACTTCATCCTGTTCCCTGTGGGACCATGTAATGGTCTTGTGTAATTAGCCTAAAGACATCCCCTGCTGTTCGCTTGTCACGAAAACAAGTGGAAAGTGCTGGAAAGGGTTGTTATTTAGAGGTAAATAGCAAGGGAAGGTTGGAAATGTTTGATCTCATATATAGATATGGCCTTTGTGCTCCCCAAGTAATTACTTGAGTTTACTTTTCTCTAAAAGTACATTGAGATTTGAAGGTTAGTAAGAAGAAGCAATAAAAGCAGGTACTAAAAACAAAGAAGGATCTCAAGGGATAGAACCAACTAAGAGAAACTCAAAGTTTTGGCTGTTCGCTTGATTGCAAATAAATAAATAAATAAACCTGGTACATTTTGTCAGCCCTTTGTCAGCTGTGAGAGCTTCTCGATGACACCAATTGGCAGGAAATCTTGAGGTTGAAGTCAAAGTTTTTTATTTTTGCATCAGAAAAAAACTTCAAGGTCCTTCTATTTCTTCATAATCAGATAAACCGCCTACATCTAAATTGGCAAAATTTTGTCACACAGCTTCTGCAAGGTTCAAAAGAATACCCCTAACAAAAAGTGTGTGCGAGAGTTAAATCCTTTCCTAACTTTTTACTACTGCACAGACTGGGACAAACAGTAAATCACCCTTTATGGTCCTCCTATTTGTTAAGAAATCGTTTAAGAAGGCAATTCTTTTCTGTGTTTTGAGAGTTTTTTGTTTTATTTTGTTGGTTTTTGTTTTTGTTTTGTTTTGAATGAGGGCTTCCTAATATCAGTATGCAGTTGGTGAAATTAAGAAAACAGAGCCCACATCCCGGAAGCATCTCTTGGATGGACCATAATAGACCCAGTGAATGTCCTGGCAGGTCAGCATTGGTCATGTGGGCCCGAAACAGAGGTGCTGCCCTTCCCATTCAGTCAAGCCCTTGCTGTAGAACAGGAACAGAAGCAAGTGGGCTTTCTTCATTTCTTCTTATTTTTGGTTTGGAGACCACACCCTGTGGTGCTTAGGACTTACACCTGTTTCTGCACTCAGTGATCACTACTAGCAGTGCTCAAGAGATCATATTTGGTGCCGGGGAATCCAACCCTCATGTCTCCTTGTGGCACCCGATTAACCAGACAATCTGAAGTAAACCTTGCATACTCATACATGCCGAGTTTTACTGCTAACTGGGGCATCAAGAAAAGCAGGAGGGGCCGGAGAGATAGCATGGAGGTAGAGCATTTGCCTTTCATGCAAAAGGATGGTGGTTCAAATCCCAACATCCTATATGGTCCCCTGAGTCTGCCAGGAGCGATTTCTGAGTGTAGAGTCAGGAGTAAGCCCTGAGTGCTGCTGGGTGTGACCCCCTCCCCCACCCCTACCCAAAAAAAAAAGAAAAGAAAAGCAGGAGACTAACAGAGCCCAACTTTTCACACCACTCTAGTTTACAATTCCTTGATAATTATGGAAAGGTTTTCAGAGGCAGAGCAATAGTACACAAATGAGAGTGCATGACTTGACTAGCATAGGTTCCATCCTGGGTATCTCATGGTTGAAGGAGAATGTCCAGGCACAGCTCTGCAGGCCCTACAGCATTGCTGGACTGTACCAGATCTTCCTGCACAGTAGGGAACCAAATAGCAAACCACTAGGGGAGAGTCACCTTATGGAAACACCTGCCCTGCAAACACAATAACAGCAATAATAATAGTAATAATATTAATAAGAATGATAGTAATAAGAATGTAAAAGTTGTAGAACTCAGGACTGGAGTGATAGTACAGCGGGTAGGGCATTTGCCTTGCAAGTGGCCGACCCAGGTTCCAACCCCAACATCCCATATGGTCGTGTCTGTCCCCCACCCCACCCCCCCCACCCCCGAGCCTGCCAGGTGAATCTTGTGCACAGAGCCAGGAGTAACCACTCAGCACCACAGGGTGTCGCCTGGAATAAAAAGTTATAGAAAAACAAAGTCACTTTTTTTTTTCCACAGCCTTTTCTCAATCAGGAGAGAGTCGAAAGTTCTTTAATATTCCTTTTCAACTTGCAGATGGGATTCCAGATCTCAGAGGCCCAATCACCATTTCAAAGAGGGAAGTTATTTTTTCCTTTTTTCTTTTTTAGAGATGCTGTTCCTAATTGACTACTTAGAAAGTCAATTTTAGAAAATGTACACTCGCAGGCGTTCGCTTGATCTATGTAGTTCAAAAAAGGGCAAATTTACCAGAAGGAAAAACAGCGTGGGTAAAGGAATTGCCAATAATATTTAACCACTTGGGGGCTGGAGGAAGTGGGACCCCTTTAATATCTCTGCTCAGGCTTCCCTCCCCTAGCGCTCTGCTGGTCACATTATGTTCAGAGCAATCAGATGCCTACGACAATGGATTTTTAAGCACCACAGAAGTAGCTGCAGTAATTTGAGTGGTTTCAACCATTCTCTAAATAAAAACATCCCCATATACAAAGGCTTGGAGTTAGTAGATATATTTTTTTAAGAAACTAAAAATTACAATCCTTGTGCAATCTGTCACCTTTTATTAAAAATAGAAAGATTGAGAAGAAGCTGGATAAACTTGAGCGTTTCAGTCTTTTGAAATGCCTAGCAATAATGCACATTGAATATCTGTAACCCCTCATTAGGGAAGAGAGAGAAGCCCAGCAGACAAGCTTGGGGGCTGCATATTTTAAATAATAAGGCGAGGTCGGGCAAACAAAGGGCTTGTAGGCAGTGCCAAGTTGTTCTTTCTTTAACTCTGTGTGCCCAGACGACGAAGGGGCCTGATGAGGGGCCCAGAGTGAAGTGTGAGGTTGGTCAGTGCAGATCCATTAGCCGCCCAAGTTGCTCTCTCGCGGGGAGAGGCTGCCCCCACGTGGTGAAAATGAGAATCTGCGCTCTCTTTCGCTCTCCCAAGATCACCTTCCTCTTTAGGAAAGTCTGTTTAGTCCCTAGCTCCACGACACCATTCCAGCTTAGAACTGCAGTCTACGGCTTTTCTCCCTTATGTTCTCCTTACCTCTTTGATTCTTTTAACTCCGTGACCTTGTTTTTTCCGTGATCTTTTTTTCTCCCCAGTTATTTAGTGTCGCTCTTGAGTAACGTGGCTGTGGTGCCGAAACTAATGCAGACCCTCTCTCTGGAGAGAGTCTCTGAACCCCAATTTAATTAATTCAGATATAGATTTCCATAGATGATGAAAGGTTAAATAAATAACCGCTCTTGGATCAGGGAGTGGCTCAGCAGGCTGGCGTGCTTACTTAGCATGTGGGGACCCCAAGTTTACTCCCCAGCATTGCATGGTCCCTGGAGCAACTAATCAGGAACACCTCAGGGCTACCAGGTGTGGCCAAAAAAAGAAAAAAATCATCACTATCCCCACCATCCCCATCATTAGCACCTTTGAGGAGTAAAACCATGACATCAAGAAAGTCTTGCTAGTACTGAAAGGGAAATAAATAAGCCCTAGTTTCAGTGGCCTTCACCTGTCCCTGGGTTATGAAGTGAGTATGTTTGTAAGAAAACCAAGAACTATGAACAGAAGCTCAGCTTTGTGGAAACTCACAAGGCATGATGACAGACACCAGAGCCAAAATGGAGTCGGGTATTTTCCTTGCTGACCTGGTTTCTGTCCCTGGCACCCTCTATGGTTCCTATATGGAGTTCTTTCCAGAGCACAGAGTCAGAAGAAAGCCCTGGGCATCCCTAGGTGTGGCCAAAAACAGAAAGGCCAAAGAAAGTCAAACTCATTCTCCAGCTCCTCACAAGGTCACCCTAAAATAATGCAACTAAACTAATCAAAGCAGTGTGCATTACCCAAAGTAGCCTCAAGAAAAAGCCCCTCATTGCTCTCCTGGGGCCCTATATCTCCTGGGGCCAAACCCGCCTTCTGTCTATAGGACCATCCTGAGCAGCTAATAGTCTTGATGTCCTTTGCCTTGTATCTGCTCCATATACAGAGAGCCTCAATGCTCTATTTCCTCAAATACACCTTCAAAGGTATAAATACTCAAAGTCTAAAAATACCTTCTACATTCAGGACAACCCCCACCCACCGCCTTTTGCCTTTCTCTTCTCTTTCTCTCTTTTTCTCTCTCTTTCTATCTCTCACTCTCTCACCTACACACACCACATACACACACACACATTCATACTACTAGCATCAACCTATTCCAATTCTCTGTCCCAGTCACAGCACTCTGGAGTGTTCACCAACATTTTGTTTTGTTTTGGTTTTAGTTTTTGGGCCACATCCAGTGACTCTTAGGGGTTATTTCTGACTGCACTCAGAAATTGCTCCTGGCAGGCTGGGGGGACTATGTGGAATGCTGAGGATTGAACCCGGATCCACTGTGTGCAAGGCAAACACCCTACCACTGTGCTATTGCTCAGGATCCATTATCTTTCTGTTCTTTTCATGTTTTTGCATTTGTAGTTCCCACCCTAGGATGCTTGAACTTAAGCTTCTCTGTCTTTTCTTGATTCAATCTGTAAGTCCCATTATATCTCAAAAAGCCAAAATTGTGTAAGTGAATTGAGCAAGACCTCACCAAGGGAGATCCAAGTTGAGAGGCACTTTCATACCTTTATGAAAGCCTCCTATGGAGACATAATGCACAGATTTTAATAGAACTGTAATTTACAGAGACATTAATCTTCCAAGGCAGAGGAGGAGCTGGGGGTAGGGCAATGTGTTCATAAACTAACAAGGTAGAATTCAAGTGACTTACACTGTTGCAAGAACGCTGAGATAGAATTATGGCCCCATAACTCAAAGTGTGATGGTTCTTTCCATTCTCTAATGGATGTATAAGATATTTCAGTGTTTGCTCACTTCCTTGTTGACTCTCTAGCTTCCATTCTGTTCCAGTGCCACCAACATCCGCTATGGTCTGCTTCAGCAACTGCAAGAATAACCAGTTATTTGAGCTGTTTCATTTTTAATAATATTTTTATTTAAGCACCTTGATTACAGACATGATTGTAGTTGGGTATCAGTTCTATAAAGAATATCCCCTTCACCAGTGCAACATTCCGACTCATTGACATTGTTATGGTAGTTATCGGTGTAGTTATTTCACTTACTGCACTTACCACTCTTTTTGGTGAGCTTCATATTGTTAGCTGGCCCTTCTGGCCCTTATCTCATTGTCTCTAGGCATTATTACAATAATGTCTCTTAGGAGGGGGATATGGATTGCATGCTGGGAACAGGGGTGGAAGGCGGAGAACACTGGTGGTGGGAATGCCCCTGATTCAATGTCACTATGTGCCTAAAATATTACTACGAAAGTTTTGTAATTTACTTTGGTCAAAATAAAAATTTTTAATTAAAAAAACAATATGGGGCTGGCGAGGTGGCACTAGAGGTAAGGTGTCTGCCTTGCAAGCGCTAGCCAAGGAAAGATTGCGATCAGTTCAATCCCCTGGCATCCCATATGGTCTCCCCAAGCCAGGGGCAATTTCTGAGCACTTAGCCAGGAGCAACCCCTGAGTATCAAACGGGTGTGGCTCGAAAAACCAAAAAAAAAAAAAAACAGAAAAAAACAACAATAATGTCTTATTTTTCTTAAAACCCATAGATACGTGAGACTCTTGTGTGTCTATCACTCTCCCTCTGACTTATTTCACTCAGCATAATAGATTCCATGTACATCCATATATAGGAGAATTTTGTGACTTCTTAAAGTTTTAAAAATCTCTTCTTTGTAGAGCTAGCTCAACCCCTGGTCTACTGTTCAAATCATAGCCTTCTCCAAATGTCAGCTTTAGAGATGGAAGTATCAGAGCAGTTACCCTGTAGGGACAGGACAGGGTTTGCCTGAATGCTCCAACCTGGGCTAGTCTTGTCAAGAGCACTCAACATATCCTTTCCTCCACTCTTCTATCCCACACACTCTATCTCACTTGCGCCTGATTTACTGCCCCAACTTCCAACCCCAAATGTTAATACTCATTTAATAGCAGCCAATCAACATCTCTGTGATAAAGGGCTAATGGGAAGGTCCTTCGTGTTAAGGGACCCACTATGGGACAAGGGGACTTACCAGAAGCTTCTGGGTCAATTATATCAGAATACCACTGACTTCACCCAGCCTCATCCCTCTGCCTAGAACCTTCTGAAGAGTTCAGCCCAGTGATGGAGTGGAGAGTTAGTACACCAACCTAATAGCTTTTGGGGTTTGTTTGGGGGCCATACCTGATACTCCCAACAGTGCTCAGAGTAACAAGTAGTGCTTGGAATAAAACCTATGTGATTTAGTGAGTGGGAGAGAAGTGAGGAGGATGAGTAAAATCAAAGTAGGGAGACAGCAAAAGCAGATGGAAAAGATGGATGGGAGGGAAGAGGGCATCAGGGAGGGTGAGAAGGAAACTGTTGACACTGTGACAGAAAATGTGCACTGGTGAAGATTGTTGTACTTTGTATGACTATCTCAATCATAAACAACTTTATCTGTGGAAGAAAATTGTAATACAATAGATAACCTTGTAACCATGGTCTTTAAATAAAAAAAATTAAAAAATAGTATGGGGCAGGCACAGCGGGCATCTCCTTAAGGATCCAACAAATGTCCCCAAAAAATTTGGAAATGTTTCCCAAAAAAATCTTAGTGAGCATAGTTGGGGTGGTGGTAGAAGCAGTGTCTACTCTGAGCTAAACTGGGTTTCCACATGGGTGGAGAGAAGAGATAGAAGGGCTAGGAAGAGATCTCAACAGCCAAAACTGACTCCTCCAGATAAATAAAAATCCCACCAGTAAATGTGGTACCTATTCAAGGGCTTTTTTCACAGCCTATATTTTCAGAATAAATGAGCTCAAGCCTTTGGCCTTTGGACTGCACGAGAACATTAAAACAGGTCCCCACAGTAGACTTTGGGAAGGAATTGGCTGCCTCCTGGGCTTTATAGCCTCAGAACCCCCTGGAATTGTTAGAAGTGCTAATTGAAATACAATGCATATATTCTTTAGCCTGAGCCTGCAAGACAGAAATCTTCTCAGGAATGGATAATGCTGTCAAATAAATATGACGCACAACAACAATGCATGCCCAGTCTCACACATTTGAAAACCAAATCTGAGAACATTTGGTGGCATGATGAATTGGCTTGGCCTATCTACCATCTGTCGTCTCCAGGAGCCCGGATGGGCAGTGCTGCCTGGTGCTGTTGACCTGGGCCAGCTGGAAACTCCCCTGCAGTCAGGACCGGAGGATGGGGTCTTCGGAAGAACAAAGGTGGCTGTCCCCCGCCCTCACAATGGGAAGCTGGGATGTCGAGTTTCCTGTCCGCTCCTTTCACACCCCTGTAAACTACCTCTCCCTAGCTGTCACTACTGTGCCAGCTCACAAGCCCACCTATTTTCTGCCTTCAAACTGATGGTTGTGAAGTCACCTGGTGACAGTCACATGCTGGTAGCTTTTGAGAGCCATGGTTCCTTTTGAGCTGAGCCATAGAGTCACAATTGAAAGTGACTTTTTTTAAGCCTCTTTTTTTTTTATAAGCTACCTTGGTTCATTCACAACAAAGCTTTCCATCAAATGCTTTTTCTGTATTTGGGTGTCCCTGTTCTGGGAAAGCTAAGTTTGGCTTCCGGATCAAATAAATGAAACTATAACTCATTCAAACCCTCATTTGCTCCTCCATACTTTTTTTTCTCCTTTTGTTTATGTCCTTATCTGACCTCAAATACAGATTTTTTTTTCTTTTATTCTACCCCTAAACACAAATTCGATTCTGCCTGGTGTTCTCTAGGCCTCAGGTGACCCCAGCCTCAGATCCCATCCTCTCCCTGACCAAATTAAGTAGAGACCAAGGCAAGGCCTTGAGCCCTTAGTCAGAGCTTTGCCATTACTCTTCTTCATGAGCTTCCTCCTACTATGGCTTAAGCAATGTCTTCTGTTCACCCAAAGCTCCGTAGAAAGAGCAAGGCTTCATGGCTGACACAAGGTTTGGCTATAGGGACGCTGCCCAGAAATGAAGGCACTGAACCTCTCGCTGCCTTTCTGGTGGGGCCTAGAGCTGCCTCCTCTCTCTGCCACTAGGGCACCATTTCCTCTGCCCAACCAACGAACAGCAACAATCCAGTAGGACTTAGTAGTTCATTTTGCCATTTTTTTTAAATTTAGTTCTTACTCAACTTCTAAACATTTGTCTGTCTTGCATTTACTAACAGGTAAGACAGAGGACACTGTTTATGTGGTCCACTTGCTAAACCCCTCTCGAACCTGCCAGACTTGATCAAAAAAGATTTGGGACATAACAATAGTACAATAGGTAGACAGGTGTTCAATTCCCAGAGCACTTAATACGGTGTCCCCAAGTCCCTTCAGGAATGATTCCTATGCACAGAGCCAAGAATAAACCCTGAACACAGCTGGGTGTGGGTCTGGGAAGGGCCTATATAAATAAATATATATGTATGTATATGTATATATATGCCCCCAAAAGTATTCCCCACTCTCTGAACCCAGTTTGTAGAATACCCCTGTCCTTCCTCTACCCAAAATCTGCAAGCATTGTCAGAGCTGCAATTAGCTTGTACCCTATGTCCATCAGTTATGAATCAGTCTGTGCCTGTGTCAAAGATGTTTGAGATTCTTGATTGCTTGAGACATGATCACTCACTGTATGGCAAGCCAGAGAATTTTCACACATGGAACTAAAGTGATAGTACATTGCATAGAGAGTTTGCCTTGCAGGCAGCTGACCTGGGATTAATCCCCAGCATCCCATATGGACCCCAAGCCCATCAGGAGTGATTCCTGAGTGCATAGCCAGGAGTAACTTCTGAGCATCATTGGATGTGACATACCTCCCATTGCCAACTTCTGTTCCCATACTGTGAAGGCTGCATGGGCTTAACTGGATGCTGCCTTCAGAGTAGGTTGCTCTATAAAAATTCATTTGTTTTCTAGTGAGCATTACGAGTACCTGCTATTTTTTGATAGTTGAATTTTAAACATAATATTTCTTTTTTTATTGAGACCATTGTGAATTATAAGTCTTTCATAGTTGTATTTCAGGCATTTAGTGACAGTAATTAAGACCATTCCCACCAGCAGTGTTGATCTCCCTCCACCCTAGTTTCTCACATACATTCCATGCCTCCACCTCTAGCCTCCAGGACTACCAGTGTAACAGGTCCATTTTGTGTTTAGCTTGTTGTAGTTTGGGTCTTTTGATTCTATTGTCGTTGACTTTGGCATGAGTATTTAGATCTGACCTCCTTTTTTTCATTTCACTCAATGCTCCTGAGACTGCTTGGTTCTTGGGCCCCGCCACCCACTTTTATTTTTTTTCCTCAATTTGTAGGAAGACATAGAAATATGAGACAGATCAAAATAACTCAAGTTCTATGGTTCTATGAAAAAGGCAGGAGTCCCTATCTAGAATATAAGTAAAATTAAAAGAAGAAAAGAAAAAATGGGGGAGAAGGGCAAATGTGGTTTGTTTTTTGTTTGTTTGTTTGTTTGGTTGGTTGGTTGGTTGGTTTTGTTTGCATAGGCACAGCAAACATTGGGAAAATTAGAAAGAAAATTCCACTGGCCTAAGAGATGCAGAGTGTCTCCATCCATGAAACATACCATCAAAAGGCCGACTACAAGCTCCAGGCTTGTTGGTTGTCCAACTCCAATGTTTTTCTTTATGCTCCCAGAAAAAGTTCTGCTCAGTTGCGGTTGTTTGTCAGTCTTATGTAGTTAGCAATCTTGGTTTTTGCACAGGTCCTAGGATGAAGCATAGGAAAAAGTCTTTCTTTGTGGTCCCAGGACAAATTCTGCTTAGTTGCCGTTGTTGTAGTCAGTCTTGTGAAGATCTTGGTTCTTGCAAAGATCCTAGGATGGAAAGTCTTCTGATTTCACCTCACTGTTGGGTGATGAGGTCGGGCAACCTGCCCATAGGTCAAGTTGTTGCTCTTTCCTTGTCATCATCAGGGTATCTTTTTATGGGGGGTTTTCTTTTTTGGGCCACACCTGGCTGTGCTCAGGGGTTACTCCTGGCTGTCTGCTCAGAAATAGCTCCTGGCAGACACAGGGGACCATAAGGGACACCGGGATTCGAACCAACCACCTTTGGTCCTGGATCGGCTGCTTGCAAGGCAAACGCCGCTGTGCTCTCTCTCCGGGCCCATCATCAGGGTATCTTTTTGACCTACTCTGAAGTATGTTGATGCCAGAGCAGCTTTGTTCCAAAGCCAACAACCTTCAAGGATTTTTCCCCTCTTCCCCATAATTACCACATGATCACCACACCCTGATACTCCAGTCCAAAAACTGCTTTAGAACCTTTTGTTTTTAAAGCTTTACATAATGGTCTCACCCCACGTTTTTGAAAAACAAAGACCCACAAAATTGGCATAAAAATCTGAGATGATTATATGTCAAAATACAATATTGCAATTCAACAAAATTTTTCTTCTTGACTATATTTTTCTTTTTCTGTCAAGAATCTAAACCATTCTAAATATGCATGGGTAGCTAGTTGACCTTCCAGGACAGAGTCAAGGAGGCCAGAAATCCTGGGGTGTCAGAGGGAAGAGCAAAAGGACCAGGATTCCTTTGCCCTAAACCCCCACCATCCAGGTGCTACTAGATAAGCTAATGTTGGTGGAGCCTATGGTTTTCAAAGAAAAATGGGTTAAAAGACCAGCAAAACCTTCAGTGACTCTTTAGTCATTCATTTTAGTTAAAATCTTGGGCTACCTTTTATTTCTTTATGCATATCCTGTCTAGATATCTCTAACATTTTCAACATGCTTTTACATTTAGGGTCCATCATTTTCCTTAGCACTTTGTGGGGAAATAAGACTAAATTAATAACTAGCTTTTCGGAAAACCGTTCAAAGAGGAAGGACTTTGTAAATCACAATGGTTTCAATAAAATAAAATTAAAAACTGTTCAAAAGTCTCAATTCCATCAAGTTAATGATAGCAGTTAGAAAAACAAGGCTAATTTTGCTGCAAGTTTTAAGTAGAAATCGCCTCTGAATAGTGGTGTGTGCTTGCCGTGGAGGGTTCTCGGTTCATACGTAATTGAAAAAGCAAGTTACTGCTGAATTTTGCAAATCCTGGAAGAGTTTTTTTTTTTAAGTAGTTTAATGTAGCATTTTATGGTAGCTTATGTAGCTTTGAATTTGCGATGGATATCCAGGGATGTGTATGCCTTCTGATCCTTTAGATTTAATCAGACTTCTCGCTTGCTTGCATAATGGTTTATGGTACCTTTGATGATTTGCAGTCAACCTAGTACTTTTAATAATTTACTGTAAAAGCATTTAATTTTTAATGGACAAGAATGGGTTCGAGGTAACTTTTGCATTGGTAAGTACTCTCCTGAAGACTGGGGGGAAATGAACAGTATATTTAAATTCCAAACATTATTGAAAAACACAAATCCTTTATTACCAAAATCAAATGCATAATTGAAGAACATACCTAACCCCAAATTATTGTTCATGCTTTAAGTAACCAGAAGATAGCACTGCTTTCATAATACAATCATTAAGACTTTTTTTCAAATTCTTTTTTTTTCTTCCATGCTGTTTATTCTGTCCCACTAGATAAAGCAGACCTGCCAGGAGGAGAATCTATGTCATCTTATTACTTCTTACTAATCAAAAAAAAAAAAACCCAACTGAATAATGGTTTGTAATGTCTGGTACATAAAAGAAATATCCCTTTATATTTGTTTTCCTTAAGAGCTTTTTTCTAAAATCTCCAATATAATGTGCATACCTATGAATGATTTCACATATAGTCTTAAAAATAGCCATTTCCACTTGGAAGAAAAAAATGGGGAAGTGCCAGGAAAGATATTTTTTAAGACTTGATGAAGGACAACATATATCTTGCCTTCAGAGGCACATAAAACAAAAATGCTGCGATTGCCAAATAAACCCTTTTTCAGAGATGCCATATGTAAAAATAAGAATGACTTCACAGGATTGCTTTCTGGGGAATCAACCAACAGCTAAGAGCCCTGGAAACTTCGTCTACCCCCTAACATTCCACAGCTGACTCTCCCAAGCTTACCCTGAAATGGACCACAGGGAGAATTCTGGTGGTCAAGAGGCCAAGTCTGAGCTCTGTGTTAAAGCACCTTTGGAATTCAGACATCAGAGCAGTTGTGAAGCATGCAAAACTCATTCTCTTTGGGCTTTTAAGTAGTCTTGACTCTAAAGCTTGCTACAAAGGGTTGGTTCACAGGAACCCTAGGTACCTAGGCCAAGGAATCTAACCACCACTTCCGTGCTTTAGGTTTCCTTAGGCTAGCTATGTCTACAGATGCTGACTAATAGATGAACCAGGAATCAGTACAAATTACTATTACCATCTTTTGTCTTCCTAGCAGGAAGTGTGATATGCTCCTCTCCACCCCAGCTAATAAAGAGAAAGTTCTGTATAATCTGTGCCCTCTTATTGAGGAAGCAGCAATTGAGCCTGGATAGACAAACTCATACCACTGTGTCAGATGAATTTTACAAAATACACACATGCGCACACACTCATGTATGCATGCATGCACGCACGCATGTGCACAGTTCTCTGGTACTCATCAGTCACTGATTTACAGAAGTGGCAATCCCCAAGATGTCATCCAGCAATCCCCATACTTTTCATGAAAAGAAACTTGAGCAAGATAACTTGCCCACAGTTACACACAATTTTAGCAAAACATGTGCTTTTCAAGTGGAGTGGTATTAGAAACATGCTTTCTAAAAAATATTTTCTAAAAAAATATGTGAATACAGACCAGAGTGATAGCACAGTGGGTAGGGCATTGGCCTTGCAAGCGGCTGACATCCAGCATCCCATTTGGTCCCCCGAGCCTGCCAGGAGTGATTTCTGAGCACAGAGCCAGGAGTAACTCCTGAGCACTGCTGGGTGTGGCCCAAAAACATAACCAAAAGAATGTGAATACTTGTCACATCCCATTATTTTTACTTTATATAGTGGATTACTTTCCTCTTTATTCACCCCCCCCCCAACTACTGCCATCCTTCTGCTTTTTGTCTTAGGCCTTCTCATAGTGCCAGGGGCTCCTGTGAGTGCCACTTTGTTACACTAATAAATAGTCTTCATTGTTTAAGGGGGGGGGGGGTGTATAGTACTTAAAAGGGGCAGAGTGCTTGCCTTGCCCAAGACAGACCTATGTTCAATCTCCAGCATCTTATATGGTCCCCTGAGGATTGCCAAGAGTAACCCCTGGGGCTGGAGAGATAGCATGGAGGTAGGGCATTTGTCTTGCATGCAGAAGGACGGTGGTTCGAATCCCAGCATCCCATATGGTCCCCTGAGTCTGCCAGGAGTGATTTCTGAGCACAGAGCCAGGAGTTAACCCCAGATGCTGCCGGGTGTGACCCCAAAACCAAAAAAAAAAAAAACGAGTAACCCCTGAGCATTGCTGGATGTGGTCAAAAAAAGAAAAAGGAGGGTTTGGGATAGGTAGAGTGTAACTGTGGGAATTCCTAACCTTCCTAGCTTAACTCTTTGTTCTTTTTCTATCTAACTAGATGCTGTTTTGTCGTCTCACAGTCTTGCAGAGAGATCTGACTTAATGCGAGTATACCAATGCAGTTTCTATGACAGAAAAATAATTGTCTTGGGAATATTAATTCTTTTTCACGGTCTTAGCAAATTGGGATTTTGTGAACCATCTTCAAAAGAAAACAGAGAGATGTGTTTTAGTGGAGGAAAAGGGAGAAGGAGGAGGATATACAAGAAGAAGAGAGAAAGTGAAAGAGGAGGGGAGATAAAGAACTTATAAATGCATAAATGTAGCCTCTGAGCTTCTGTCCAGATCTGAGTCAACACATTCACTTACATTTATGCAGAGAAATATGCAGAGAATTGCGGTGGCGCAAGAGGTAAGATGCCTGCCTTGCCTGCGCTAGCCTTGGACGGACCGCGGTTCGATCCCCCGGTGTCCCATATGGTCCCCCAAGCCAGGAGTGACTTCTGAACGCATAGCCAGGAGTAACCCCTGAGCGTTACCGGGTGTGGCCCAAAAACCAAAAAAAAAAAATGTTTAAAAAAAAAAAGAAATACGTGGTGTTATATGCTGAAGTGGCTCACTTTGTGGGTATAAAACTAAAGTAGGGAGACCCAGAAAAGATACTTATTGTCTTTATTATGTTCTTTTAGAGATCTTTTAATAATAAAGTAGGAAAGGGAGAGAGGAAGGCAAGTATATCTAATTCATAGTAAAATTTGTAAGTCTAAAATAAAGAATCAACCAGATGAAAAAACTTCTCAACTATTATAAAGAGGCTAAAAGTATAAGCTAGTTTAAACTATAACAATATTTTAACCTATAATTCCTTAAGGATCTAATGTTCGGTTTTCTTTATTAGCAGTTAAAAGATTTATTCATTCATTTTTTCTCTAGAAATTAAAGAAAAAACAAGAAAACTTAGTGGTGGACTGATTTTAAATCTAGCTAAGTATAATATCTTTGCTATGACTGAGTGCTACAATTTTTTATTCGTGTCTGTACAAGGAGTGAAACATAAAGTAACAACAGCCAGTCTTGTACACTGGCAGACTAAAGGACTAGCCAATTTACCTCAGAGTCAATCTCATTCCAATCAACTGAATGGAAAGTAATCGATGTCATGGAAAAAATACTTAACACAAAAGGATTTGTTCATTAATCACATATTAACACACCAGAAAGATCATTTTATCTGCTCGAGTTCCTCCTCCTTCCTTATTCGTTCATTCCTTCAGCATATGGCTCTGATCTAGAACCAGATACTCTGAAGACCACCTAGATTTTAGAAATCCAGCATGCTGTCCATTGTGCCACAGAGTTATCTTGCACCTAGATTTTTAAAGGGGGCGGAGGGTGGAATGAATGCACAGCAGGTACACAACCACCAGAGTTCAATCCTCAGCATCCCATGTGGTCCCTTGAGCCTGCCAGGAGTAATTTCTGAGTGCAGAGCCATGAGTAAACCCTGAGAGCTCCTGGGTATGGCCCAAATCACTCCCCCTAATATAAACCTCTTTAGTATGTGTGTTGGTGGAGGGAGGGAAATAAAAATAAATTAAAATGAAAACACTCTTAAAAAAATAAGGGAGATTGTAGACTGAAGAAGGGAAATGAAAAACTAGTTTGTTATCTAAACAGTAGCATAAATTTAAAAATATATATTCTCAGGGTTGAGAACAAAAATAAATTTTAAAACAACATTACTGGTAACAGTGGTAGTTCAGCAGATAGGGCACTTGACTTGCAGGTGGCCAATACAGGTTATATCCCCAGCATCCCAGATGATCCGCAGGAGTGATCCCTCGGTGCAGAGTCAGGAGTTACTGCTGATCATCACAGGATATGGTCTAAAAAAAGAAAAAAAAAATTCTCATTCTACAGCACACACTTCCTAGAGAAAGTGAAATCTCAGCCAGGATTTTGAAGGACAGATTAAGAGTTTATTATGAGGTTTCCAAAGCTTAGACAACACCACATAAGGTTCTTTGAGCACCAAATGGATCACAGATCTAGGAATAAGTCCAAAGCACAAACAAGTAAAACCCAAATATCAAAAAGGCACTCCCAAAAGAAATTGAAAATAGAAGTCTATGAATCCTTCCTAAAGCCAGTATATTCTACTGTGTTTGTAGATTTAATTGGTGATATTAGAAGGCCTTGGTGTCAAAAGAAAGATTTAAAAGAGGTTAGAGTCTACATTAAAGTTTTCTTTACATCAAAATTTTTCAGACCTTTAAAATTTACCATATACATGAAACAATACATCGATTTGTGGCCATCGATCACTTGAGACACACAGGGCTTCAACTATAGCTGATTATGAATCTAAATTGTACACAGTAAGAACAAACAGGGGGAATAAACCTCTTCTGCCTAGAAATCAGGGATTATGGTCTGTAGACATGAAATCTAGGTGTTTTATGTCTCTGTGTGTGGTCTCTGCACATAAATCTCTTTTCATTTATGTTTTACCCTCAGAAAAAAAGTGATTGTATACTCCACTAAGGTTCAAACTGCTAAAGTGGAAAATCAAATAAAAAATAAAATTGGAAAAATCATTCGATAAGTTTTACCTTTTATTGTATTGCTGTCAACATTGCACTCCTTCTCATTCCCAAAAAGTTGTCTTCCTGGGTTCTCGAGAAGCTGGCTCATTATTTCATTTGATATCAGTGTTAAAAGATTAAAAAACCTAGTGCTTTTTAAGTGGATGAACAGCACCTGTGAATACAGCTAGTTAACTAGGAGCTTAATAACAAAACCAAATTTCACCCACTTCCAAACAATTCACTCTTCTTTGTGTCACAGATTAATAATCAACTCTTCCCTTCACCTCCATCGTATATATGTATGAAGTAGTGTGTGTTGAATTAGACTTTTTCTATTAATGAAAAAAGTACCGTCTGAGTATACTTTAAGGAGCCCTAAATATTAATAAAAAGGGAAAAACTGCAAATGGCCTAGATAGCATAGTGAAAGATGAATGATGCCATGGGCCTCCAGTCCTAGGCAGAAAACTTTAGAAATTGCAGAAAGAGAAAAGACTGCTTACCTGTCCTATGACTCTATTTAAAGCATGCATTACCTGTATGATATGATTAAAAAGGGCTGTTCCATTGAAGAAGAGAGATGTAGATTAATGACTTACATTATCGTGATAAATCCTACATTAATATTAAAGTTCTATCTGTCACATTGGAAACTTTCTTACAGAATTTTTAGCCTTTGCCTGAGGCAAAAGTAATATGTTGAGGGCACAATGCAGTTCCTGCCCACTACTTTTTCCCTCTACATTACACACACACACACACACACACACACACACACACACACACACACACACACCATTTTGATTTCTGGGAAACTGAATGTTCTTTCACTTTGAGAACAAAGTGTCTTCTGATTAAGTGTGCATTGCTCCATAGCCCCGTGATTCTACCGTTCCATGTTGTTTCCCATTTCTTTTTGATTTCCTGATAGTAAAATTTGCAGCAATAAGCCGTCTGCTCAGCAGACTTGGGGAACTTGGCTCAAGCTGTTAGTACAAGCCATCATTCAGGCCAGCTTGTATTTTGTAGCCTGTAAAATTTTGGATGGTGTAGTTCATATTCTTTGGTCCATGGCCACAGGCTGCAAATGTCACATGTGATCTAAATCACTTCAGCAACTGTTGTTCACGAGACTTGGGGGAGCAGGCTGAAGGGTATGGGGGCATGAGGCAAAGGGGTCCCAGGAGAAAGCACTGCCCCAGATCTTTAGGTGTGACCAGAATCTTAGGATCCCCTCTACCCTAATTATAAGATGATCCAAACTCAACTGCTTTGGGATTGGGTAGAAATGAGGGAAAAAAAAAAGTGTAATAAATGGAATGAAAATTCTCTGCCAGGCGTGGTTCTTTCTTCCATGCAGAAGAGAAATTTTGAGGGAGAAGAAAGGCTTTTTTACTTTAATGTAGTCCCATTTGTTTATATTTACTTCCACTTTCTTGGTCAGTGGTATTTCATACTTGAAGAGGACTTTGGTTTCAATGTCGTGGAGAGGTCTGCCTATAGGAGAACATTGTATGACTGCAACTCAACCATCAGCAATTCAGTTACTGAGTATCATTTGGTGATTCAATTAAACAAGAAAGAAAAGAAAAAGGGGCCGGAGATATAGCATGGAGGTAAAGCATTTGCCTTGCATGCAAAAGGTCAGTGGTTCAAATCCTGACATCCCATATGGTCCCCTGAGCCTGCCAGGAGCGATTTCTGAATATAGAGCCAGGAGTAACCCCTGAGCGCTGCTGGGTGTGACCCAAAAACCAAAAATGGATGGAGAGATAGCATGGAGGTAGCGCATTTGCCTTTCATGCAGAAGGACAGTGGTTCAAATCCCGGCATCCTATGTGGTCCCCCGAGCCAGAAGGTGTGATTTCTGAGTGTAGAGCCAGGAGTAACCCCTGAGCACTGCCAGGTGTGACCCAAAAAAAACAAAAAACAAAGAAAAGAAAAGAAAAGAAAAAGCCTTCTTCCACCAGTCTTTCAAGGCTGAACTTCTCGGTTCCACCCTGTATCCCATTTCCTCCACTTCCAATGCCACAATTCACCCTAGAAAATATTAAGAGGGGTAGCCACAGCAGCTACATCCTGCAACCAACATTTTGGAATACTTACTGGGCTAATGAACATAGTTATCTCAGCTCAGAACTCTCCAAAGAGGCCTTTTAGAAACTTCAGCTGGGCCAATGAACCCAGAACACAGACCATCCTTTATCTCACAACTATTTTTCTCCAGAATGTAGTTAACCCCCATCACCCACCTATTCTCTGCTAAACATTTGGCTAGTCTTCCTTGGAAATATTCCAAATATTTCCTTTCCTTACATAATGAACTATGCAGAAATCAGTGTTTATTTTGGAGAGAGTAAAAATAAGGCGCTTCACAATTTATCCCCTTAGCGGCTTCCTGGATGAGAAAGTTGTGGCCTTTGCTCATGGTCTCCCCTGAGAAGTGGATCTCAAGCATCCAGAAGTTTCTTTACCAGTGTGGTGGAATGAGGGAGGGGTGGGGGTCTAGGCGGTAGGTGTTCGGCCTCTCCGACAGAAAGTACCTACTGCTAGCAATGAGAGGGAGAAATTACCTGGCAGATTTTTCATTCAAAAACTTTATAAATTATTAAACCTTACTCTTTCAAAATGAGCCATAAATGGGTCAAATGATACAGAACAGTAAAATGGATGTGATATAAATTCTTTATAATTATGGAAATGGCAGCATCCTTATTGGTTGCATGAGTCACATAATGTGTAATTCCCTGTCTTGGGTTATTAATAATGGATACACAGTTATCAAATTGTTTTAATGAACACTTCTAAAATACTTCTGTCATGGAAAGCAAACATTTTATCATATTCAGATATGCTTGTAAGACTGAATTAGAATGCCTCATTATTACTGCTTCTAATTTAGTGTAAATACTGTCAAAAATGATAGAGAACAATGAAACTAATTACCAAAAGAATATATGCTTACATTTGGAATTATACACAAGAGTCTTATTTCTACTATCTCCAAAATGAACACCCCTTACTGATATCTGCATAGTTTTTTTATATAAAGAAAGAAAATATGTGGAATATTTCCAAGGAAAACTACCCACATGTCCAGCAAAGAATAGCAGCTCAATCAACTTGTACAAAAATAAATATTCTTACTCAAAAGGCAATGAACCACCCTACTCCAAGTCAGAAAACTTTCCTAGCCTTGATAAACGCAGAGAGGGAAAAAAAAAAAGTGTGGCAAGCAAGCATCACCACAACAAATAAAAGGGTGAGACATGAGACATTAAAACAAAAAAAGGCACAAGTTCAAGAGCTTAGGGCCATTTAGGGACCAGACCACCTGGTCTTGAAAGTCTCAGGATAACCCTTCCTCTATGGCCCTGAGCACAATGCTGGAAACAGGAGTGCCTGCAAATGCCAAAGATAAACACCTGAGCCAGGACTCTCACCTGCTAGGGGAGACAGGGAATCTTGCAGGCTCTCAAGGTTGGCACCACTTTAGATGGATATATGGAGAAAAAGCTGGGAATTGTGCCCTCAGCTGCCCCAGGGGAAGAGAGATCTAGAATTTGTTTTGTTTTGCTTCGTTTTGTTTTCATCAGCAAAGTCCCCCTTGAGCCACAAAACAAATATATCAAACAAAAACACCTGCTTGCAAAAACAAAGACCCAGATGGCACAGATGTAAGCAGTGCCTACTGGTCTTACCAGGTTCGGGGAGAGACACCCTCCACATTTTCAGGAAATAGAAAGGGAAGGACCCAAACCAGTGCAGAACTTAACCGTTCTGCACTTAACTAAGTCCTCCTCATACTTCAAGCCCTATGAGTTTTCTACCATAGAAAAGAGTTTGTCTCTAGACACGAAACTGGATTCAGGAAAAGTCCTATTTCTCCATTGCTCTCCACCCACTTAGCTGTATCAAACACTTTTGCTCTTGTCTTTCCAGAAGCTCTATTCACTCCCAACACTTCCACTTGTTGGTCTTCTATGCTAGGAAGGATCATCCTTAATCAAAGGTTACTATTTCGAGATGGGGCATCTTATTAAGAGTGAGCCAATGAGGGTCCTTCCTTGGTATTTCGAAACTGAAGCTGAGATGAGTCAGTTACTGATATGATGCCTGTAAATAAAAATAAGTAAACTCAGTAGGTATTATTAAATGGTTAGAGAACCAGAAAAAAAATTAAGACTGCAGTAGAAGGATATTATGAATCTAGGTATAGAGAGAATATGCTAATTTAGGAGAAAGCACGCTGTGATTTGAGCACTAAATTCCAGATGTTCTGTAGGCTCCAATCCAGCTATAAGACAATCAATCCAAGGTCCATATACTAAAACCTCCATTTTACTTATACATATGAGAAATGTCATTATCACTCAGCCATGAATTTCTGAGTCACATATATCAGGTAAAGGGGAATCTAGTTTTGCAGATGTGCTGATAGCCTCAACTACAAATCATTTACAAGAATAGAAAGTTTCTCAAAGGCAGAAAGTCCAAAGTTCACCCACTGTGATTTTTCTTTACTTCATCATTTGCCAAACCCTGATTACTAATCTGGACATGAGGCTGCTCAAAATTCCCAGACTCTTCTTCACTGCATATTTTTGTCCAAGTATTATCAGATGAAACCAAGTATCAGGGTGTCATGTGGTAAACTTAAACAAATCAACCTAAAGTAAATGAAAATTTAGAAAAAGCTTCACTACTCTTGACCAAAGTTTAGGGCCAAGACATGGACAGAGGTGGTAAACACTGAAAGACTCTCAGAGTTCTACTCTGATGCTTCTAGGTCAAGGGACATCAGTTACTCCTATTCATGAAACAGAAAGGATTCTACTGGGGCTTATTAATCAAAGACACACACACCCCCATTCTCAATGGCTCCAGGTCATTCAAGACTATGTTTATAACAGTTAGTTTTCCCTACAGAAGGTATGCCTACTTGCTTATCTAAATATACTCGCAAATCTTCAACATTTGTCTATTGTTTGCTTGGTTTTTATTACAGGTTTTCAAAGAGGAATTATCTAATTTCTTAGGTGCACCTGGTATAAAACCTAGTATAGAATTAAATCCATTAGGTATTTAATAGAATTACACTAACATTTATTTAGCTCCCTGAACCTCAATTAGCACAGTTTTCTGTCTATATACTGCTCACCTTTTAGAATAAGGAGATTGCCAGAAAAACTCTCCTTTAATTAAATTTATATTCAAGGTTATTGTAGACTAGAAATGCACTGCAGAGGAATCTTTAATGAGATGACCACAGTGGCAAAGACAACTAAACCAAAAATAAACAAATGAGACTACATAAAATTAAAAATCTTCTACACAGTGAATAAAATAAAGCTCTAATAAAAAGATACCTACTGAATGGAAGAAAATATTTGCACACAATACATCATATAAAGGGCTCATATTCAAGATCTATAAAACACTCACAAAATTCAACAACCAAAGTCCAATGACCCCATCCAAAAAAAAGGGCAAGGAGATGAGTAGACACTTCCCTAGAGAAGATATCTGAGGGTGAACAGGAATATATAAAAGTGCTCATTGTCATTCATATTAGGGAAGTACAAAGAAAAACAGCAAGTAAATATCATCTCACACCAGTGAGACTAGCTCATATCTAAAATCTGGAAACAGCCAGTGTTGATGGGTTGTGGTGAGAAATGAACACTCATGCCCTGTTCATGGGAATGTTGACTAGTTTAACCTATAGGTGAGTAAGAAGGTTCTATACCAAAAATAAATAGCAATAGAACTTCTGTACTATCTGGCAATATACTTGTCATGTCACCAAAACACAAAAACATTCATTTTAAAGGATATAGACATGTGTTTATTTCCATATTTAGTAGGATAGCCATGATATCAACCCAAACATCCAACTGTAGATGAATGGACCAAGAAGTTGTGGAATACACACACACACACACACACACACACACACACACACACAATTATATATTATGCAGATCTAAGAAAGAACAAATTTGCAGCAATATGGAAGATTCAGAGGTATACTATCATGTGAGTGAAATAAATCAGAGGGAAAGGGATAAATACAAATTAATCTCTCTTATTTGCAGGATTTAAAGATACACGAGAAAGTAGCAACAAGGTCCAATAGGAATATAATGGGAGAATTGATCCAAAAAATTGAGTTGGGGTTAGCTTGTGAAGGAGATGTCTTTGGGTCCTTGGTAAAGAGAAGTACACTGGTGATGGGTGTGTTAAAATTATGTGCATGAAAAACCATAATTAATAACATTGTAAACCACAGAATCTGTTTTAAAAGATTTTAAGGTCATGGGGCCAAAGAGATAGCATAACAGTAGGACATTTGCCTTGCACACTGCCGACCCAAGACAGACTATGGTTCAAATCCCGGCATCCTATATGATCCCCTGTGACTGCCAGGAGTGATTTCTGAGCACAAAGCCAGGAGTAACCCCTGAGCTCTGCCAGGTGTGACCCAAAAACAAACAAACAAAAAAAAACCCAAAGAAACAAAAGAAAGATTTTAAGGTCACAATAAATAAAGACTGTCTTTTAAGTGATCCTCCATAGACAGTTACTTCACCAAAGATTTGCCACTTGCTTGCTTGGAATCAGATGAGTTTCATGAGTAGAACCACTAGGTAATATAGTTTCTGGCTCTCTCATGGACACATCCCTCTGGGGAATCCAATATGCTCAGACTAAGGGAAATATAAACAGTTCTTCCATGATAAAGTTCAGCCGCTCTGATCTCAAAGATGCAGGCCAAGTGCTATGAGGTATCCACATGAACTTGAACATATTGCAGAGCAGCAATGACAGAGCCAAAGCCAAAGGATTGGTAACAGAAAATAATCAAGGCAGGAATGCCAGTGTTTAAATGCAAAGTAGTCAGAGGTATACCAGCCTATGCACAAAACCAAGGCAATTGATACAGCTGCTATGGATATTGATTGTGTGTGTGTATGTGTGTGTGTGTGTGTGTGTGTTAAATTGTTTTGTTCGGGGACCACACTCTGTGGTGCTCAGGGCTTACTCCTGGCTCTGTGCTCAATGATCACTCCTGGTGAGTTCAAGGAACATATAGGTGTCAGGGATAAAACTCAGGTCAAAAAAAAAAAATCAGGTCAGCCATGTGCAAGGCAAACATACTACCTGCTGTACTATCTTCCCAGACCTTGGAACTTGTTTTTTTCAAACAACAGCCCTCAGGACCATAGAAATCTAGCACATGAAGCCCCATCAAGTAGAAAACAATAACAAGCCTCAGTTTTTTCAATTCACACCTTTCCTTTTCTTTTCTTAGGAATGAAAGAGAATCTAGGTAGTGCACATTTATGATCATGTTTATGTGTATTAGTTACCCATCTTTACTATTCCTGTGTGTCAGGTGAAAAATCAGTTGTCACTGAGGCGGGAGAGACAAAATAGGAGTATGGTTGGTACCAACTGACCCAGGTTTGATTTCTGGCTATCCATATGGTCCTCCCAAGCCCGAACCACTAGGTGTGACCCTAAATAAATTAAATAAATAAATAAATAAGTTATTCTTATTAGCATCCTCTAAATCTGTATATGTTTTATCTCTAAACAACAGATTTCCTCCTCAGAGAAGAATGATTAAGTTCTTTTAAAAACTTAGCCATGGGGCCGGCGAGGTGGCACTAGAGGTAAGGTGTCTGCCTTGCAAGCGCTAGCCAAGGAAGGATGGCGGTTCAATTCCCCGTCGTCCCATATGGTCCCCCCAAGCCAGGGGCAATATCTGAGCGCTTAGCCAAGAGTAACCCCTGAGCATCAAACAACATCGTGGCTGAAAAACAACAACAACAACAAACAACAACAAAAAAAAAACTTAGCCATATCTGCACCCAGCACCCAGCACTCTGTTCTCAAAAGAGATGTCAAAACAAAGCTAGGAAAAAAATTATTGATACATATGCCACACAGTAGAAAACTGACAATCTCAGGAGGAGAGGACAGGCCACCCCTCACCCTGCCAAAGCCACACCAACTGCTTCCATCACCCATAATCACCACTTTACCTATGGCCCTGCTTCACCACTCCTCTAAGACTCTCTGCAGAAACACCAATCTGAATCAAAATGCCAGGTATGCTGGTATTTGGGCTGATATCACTAGGACTTTTTGAAGTAAGTGAAGGCACATTCCTCCACCCCATCCCTGCCCTCATGTCAAACTTCCAGGAAGCCTAGTAACTGAAATATGCCTCACAAATGCCACAAATGTATCAGCAGTAGTGCTTAGAATTCCTGGGCCACATTGCCACATGCATGACTGCATGAAAACACTGTTTTTGTTCATAGGAACATACCAATTTAGATGCCAGTGTGTATCTAAAGCCAACTAATGTTCAGAAACTTGCTTATTTTAAAAATAAGGAAAATCGGGGCCGGAGAGATAGCATGGAGGTAAGGCATTTGCCTTTCATGCAGAAAGTCGGTGGTTCAAATCCTGTCATCCCATATGGTCCCCTGAGCCTGCCAGGAGTGATTTCTGAGTATAAAGCCAGGAGTAACCCATGAGCACTGCTGGGTGTGATCCATAAACCAAGGAAGGAAGGAAGGAGGAAGGAGGAAGGAAGAAAGGAAGGAAGGAGGAAGGAAGGAAAGAAGGAAGGAAGGAGGAAGGAAAGAAGGAGAGAAGGAAGAAAGGAAGGAAAAGGAAGAAGAAAGAGAAAGAAGAAAGAAAGAAAGAAAGAAAGAAAGAAAGAAAGAAAGAAAGAAAGAAAGAAAGAAAGAAAGAAAGAAAGAAAGAAAGAAAGAAAGAAAGAAAGAAAGAAAGAAAGAAAGAAAGAAAGAAAGAAAGAAAGAAAGAAAGAAAGAAAGAAAGAAAGAAAGAAAGAAAGAAAGAAAGAAAAGAAAGAAAGAAAGAAAGAAAGAAAGAAAGAAAGAAGAGAAGAGAGAGAGAAGAGAAAGAAGAAGAAAGAAAGAAAGAAAGAAAGAAAGAAAGAAAGAAAGAAAGAAAGAAAGAAAGAAGAAAGAAGAAAGAAAGAAAGAAAGAAAGAGAGAAAGAAAGAAAGAAAGAAAGAAAGAAAGAAAGAAAGAAAGAAAGAAAGAAAGAAAGAAAGAAAGAAAGAAAGAAAGAGAGAGGAAGAAAGAGAAAGAGAGAGGGAAGAAGGGAGAAAGGAAGGAAGGAAGGAAGGAAGCAAAGAAGGAAGGAAGGGAGGGAGGGAGGAAGAGAGGAAGGAAGGAAGGGAGGAAGGGAGGGAGGGAGGGAGGAAGAGAGGAAGGAAGGAAGGGAGGGAGGGAGGGAGGGAGGGAGGAAGGGAGGGAGGAGAGAGGAAGGAAGAGAGGAATGAAGGAAGGGAGGGAGGGAGGGAGGAGAGAGGAAGGAAGAGGAAGAGGAAGGAAGAAAGGAAGGAAGGAGGAAGGAAGGAAAGAAGGAAGGAAGGAGGAAGGAAAGAAGGAGAGAAGGAAGAAAGGAAGGAAAAGGAAGAAGAAAGAGAAAGAAGAAAGAAAGAAAGAAAGAAAGAAAGAAAGAAAGAAAGAAAGAAAGAAAGAAAGAAAGAAAGAAAGAAAGAAAGAAAGAAAGAAAGAAAGAAAGAAAGAAAGAAAGAAAGAGAGAGAGAGAGAGAGAGAGAGAGAAAGAAAGAAAGAAAGAAAGAAAGAAAGAAAGAAAGAAAGAAAGAAAGAAAGAAAGAAAGAAGAAAGAAAGAAAGAAAAGAAAGAAAGAAAGAAAGAAAGAAAGAAAGAAAGAAAGAAAGAAAGAAAGAAAGAAAGAAAGAAAGAAAGAAAGAAAGAAAGAGAGAGAGAGGAAGAAAGAGAAAGAGAGGGAAGAAGGGAGAAAGGAAGGAAGGAAGGAAGGAAGCAAAGAAGGAAGGAAGGGAGGGAGGGAGGAAGAGAGGAAGGAAGGAAGGGAGGAAGGGAGGGAGGGAGGGAGGAAGAGAGGAAGGAAGGGAGGGAGGGAGGGAGGGAGGGAGGGAGGAAGGGAGGGAGGAGAGAGGAAGGAAGAGAGGAATGAAGGAAGGGAGGGAGGGAGGGAGGAGAGAGGAAGGAAGAGGAATGAAGGAAGGGAGGGAGGGAGGGAGGGAGGGAGGAAGAGAGGAAGGGAGGGAGGGAGAGAGGAAGGGAGGGAGGGAGGGAGGGAGGGAGGAAGGAAGGAAGGAAGGAAGGAAGGAAGGAAGGAAGGAAGGAAGGAAGGAAGGAAGGAAGGAAGGAAGGAAGGAAGGAAGGAAGGAAGAGGGAGGGAGGGAGGGAGGAAGGGAGGGAGGGAGGGAGGAAGGAAGGAAGGAAGGAAGGAAGGAAGGAAGGAAGGAAGGAAGGAAGGAAGGAAGGAAGGAAGGAAGGAAGGAAGGAAGGAAGGAAGAAAGGAAGGAAGGAAGGAAGGAAGGAAGGAAGAGGGAGGGAGGGAGGGAGGGAGGGAGGGAGGGAGGAAGGAAGGAAGAAGAAAGAAAGAAAGAAAGAAAGTAAGAAAGAAAGAAAGAAAGAAAGAAAGAAAAAAGAAAGAAAGAAAGAAAGAAAGAAAGAAAGAAAGAAAGAAAGAAAGAAAGAAAGAAAGAAAGAAAGAAAGAAAGAAAGAAAGAAAGAAAGAAAGAAAGAAAGAAAGAAAGAAAGAAAGAAAGAAAGAAAGAAAGAAAGAAAGAAAGAAAGAAAGAAAGAAAGAAGAAAGAAAGAAAAAGAAAGAATAAGGAAAATCAGGCTTAAAGAAAGAGAGGTTGGGCCTAAGAGATAGTACATATGTAGGACATTTGTCTTGCATGCAGCTGACCCGGGTTTGATCCCTAGTATTCCATGTGGTCCCCAGAACCTGCCAGGAGTGATCCCTGAATGAAGAACCAGGAGTATAACCCCTGAGCACTCCATGTGTGACCCCCCCCCAAAAAAAGAACAGCCTTGGTTTCTATTACTAATATTTATCTTAAAATTACGCATGATTTTAACTAAACATCTGGTCTTTATCTCTCATGTAGAGAATTTTGAGTTTCCTTGATATTTTGGCAAGAAGTAATGAAACTCCCTGCCAGGCCAATAAAAATCACACATTTTTTTCTTGCATAGAAAGAAAATGCCAATAAAAATAAAACATTAAAGAGCATAAAAACTTGAATCAGAAAGCTGTGTGGTAGAAATGCTGCTTCCTAATCAGCCTTGCACAATTACTTTAAACAAATTTTTAAAACATTGCCACTACATATGTGAAAGATCTAATACTGGTATCGAAAATACATTCAATAGATGATTGTAACATATGTCTTTTAGATTCAGGGATGTTATCATCTCATCATACCTTCCAGAATAAATCAGGTGACTTAATTTTTATAAATATTTAATGTTCATTCTTATATTGTACAGATTGATTCTTTAAGTTATTCTAACTAGAGTTGAATTCCAACTGCTTATGCTATGTGAAGAAATTATCTTTGTCTCGTGTTCACATCAGCCCCTTCCAAGGTCCTGGCAATGTAATCTGTCATCATAAAAAGCAGAGAAGTAAATACAATCCTGCTATCAAAATATGACAGGCTCATTATAACAAGCTACTCATAAATCTTGAAACAAAGGCACCACTGCACAACTTTAAAATAATAATTGAGGATAATTTGCATAAGAAGATTTTATTTGGAACCAGGGCAGTTATTTCTTTCTCTTTGGACATATAATGCTGAAATAAATTATATCTTCAGCCCACCACCCACCTCAAAGTGGGACTGACATTAGTGAACAAATAGTTCCAAAATGCATTGCAAACTAAAAATGCAAAAATAAGAGTAAAATTTTATAAATTTCTCTGAAGAGCACAACTGAGTTATGCCTAGTTAAAAGGAAACAAAGAAACCTTAAAATAAAAGGAAGAGCAAGTGATTGGGAGTGAAGGGTTGAGTCCTGGGTGAGAAGGCTGTAGTATGAGATTTCTATAGATGATAAAATGAATTCATCATTGGAAGACCTCACCATGCCTCAAGAGAAGCCAATAGGCCATATACATAGATTAAAGTCTATGTTGATTAAATTAAAAAACAACACAGGACACAATTATAACCTTTGATTTCAGACATTTTGCCTGTTCAACTTACTGAACCAGAGTCCTACAAAGTCCAAATCCCAATTCCAGTGAGATAACTTCCTGAAGGGTGATGATGATGTTTTATCCGTCATCACTCACTGACCACCAGGGGATCATGTGTATTTAGTGTGTCTGAGAAAGTAATCGCCATTGACAGCCAAAAGACAGACCATGGCATCTACACAGTGAGAGGCCCCAAGGACACCCTTCTTTGCCCCTCGGCGCACCCTTTCCAGTGTGTGGATCAACAAAGAAGATCCATCTGAGTGATGAAACCTAACCGGGCAATAGGTGACACTGTCGCTGAATAACACAAACTCACATTCACCCACTTAAACTTAATCGTCTGAGTCAGAGTCTGTCTGAGAAGACTCAGAGGTGACTTCTTTAGGATATGACACAAACATCAGCACTACTAAAGTCTGAGTCGCCCCCACAAAAGAAGATAAATTGCCAAGGCAAGAACGATAGCACAGTGAGTAGGGTCTTTGCCTTGCATATGGCCAACATAGGTTCAATCCCAGCATCCCATATGGTCCCAAACCTGCCTGTAATTTCAGAGAGCAGAGCCAGGAGTAATCCCTGAATACCACTGAGTGTGGTCCAAAAACCTAAATACATACATACATACATACATACATACATACATACATACATACAGATAAATCGTCAAAGAGATAGTACTGAGGGTAAGGTACTTGCCTTGCATGTGGCTGCCCAGGTTTGATCTTCAGCATGCAACATGGTCTCTTCTGCTCCAAAGGAGTGATCCCTGAGCACAGTCAGGAGTAGGTACTGAGCACCTCTGGGTATGGCCCAAGAGACAAAGAAAAGAGAGAAATCTCTGATCAATAGCAAAACTGGAAAATTATTAACTAGCACTTTTAGTTTTCACTCCTATGTTGTTTTAATTTAATATATAAAATCTAAAGTCCTAGTGTTGGGGTGAGGCTTTTCTTGGTATGACGCCTTTACCCTTTCCACCAGCATTTCTGGAGAAGGGTAGTAGCGGCAAAATAATTTTACAAGTAGTCGGTCAAAGTTTCATAGGAGTAATCCATTTTTTATTTCACAGCGCTAACCACCATGTGCATTTCCTCATATAGCTACTATGCTAAGCCTTTTCTAAGCAGCCACAGCTCTGCTCCTCTGGCTCTCTCTGCCTCTCTCTCTCTCTCTCTCTCTCTCCCTTTCAACTGCTCTCCATGCTTTCTTGAAGCCCTTCTCATTCCCCCCAGGCAACACCTTTTATTCTTTATTCAAAACTACAGACCCCTCCCAGGTGTGGGTGGGTCTGACCATCTAGATGAGATCAACATAGGGTATTGAGTGGGGGTGAGTACCTTACACTCATATTCTCAGTATAAATAAGAAATGCTTTCACGGGTTTAGAGGTAAAATTTTCTGATCCTCTGCGACCTAGACAATGCAAACAGCACTATATGATACACAAACCAAGTCCTACCAGAGCAATAAGAGAAGGGGAGGAGGGAGATTTGGGACATTGGTGATGGGAATGTTGCACTGGTAACGGGGGGTGTTCTTTACATGACTAAAACACAACCACAATCATGTTTGTAATCAAGGTGTTTAAATAAAATATTAAACAAAAAATATTACTGAGAAAGATTTGTTATTCACTTTTTGGTCACAATAAAAATCATTATAAAAAAAGAAAAAAGGAAAAAAAGAGAAGAAACAAATCAAAATGAAAAGAGGGGAAGAAAAAGGCTCTCTACTGGAGAGGAGAGGAGTTTCACAACAACGGAAGTGCCTCAGCTGATATCCAAATAATGAATAGGTGTAGGAAGGAAAGAAAGGAGGAGATAAGTATCCCTTGCACAGGAAAACCATGGACATAGGCCAGAGGACAACAGTAAATGCATTCATGTGGAAGAACAAAAAGAAATTTTACATAAAGCACAGTCAGTAAGCAGTAGCAAGAGAGAAAGCTGGAGAAATCAGCAGAATATGGATCAGGAAGAGTTGGCTAAGGGATTCAGAAATAAATGGAAGCCATATTGTCTTGCAATTTTTTTTCTGATTATGCTATGGAAAAATTATTGGGAAGGACCAATAAAAGAACCTAGGCATAAGGAAACTGAGAAGAGATGGAGAGGAGTGAGTGGAGAACTTGGCTTACTTGAGCAAACTGGCTTTGTGAGTACATGTTCAGGTAGAGTGAGTTCAAATCCTAGCTCTGCCCTAAGAAAAAGGTGGCACCTCTGTGGCATCTGTTTTCCTTCCTGTAGAAAAAAAATAATATAAACTTCTCAAAGATTATTATAAAAGATTTTTATTATTATAGGGGCTAGAAAGATAGTACAAGGGTCAGGTGTTTGCCTGTGTGCCTGAAACTCTTGGTTGATCCCAGCACCACAGACAATCTCCTGAGCACCTCCAGGATATCTCCTGAACACAGAGCCAGAAGAAAACCCTGGCTTACCAAATAAACAAACTAAAACAAACAAATAAATAAACTATTAAAAAGTAAATTCCCTGATGGGACCCAGAGTGATAGCATAGCGGTTTGCCTTGCACATGGCCAACCTGCGACCAACCCCAGTTCAATTCTCGGCATCCCAGATGGTCCCCAAGTCTGCCAGGAGCAATTTCCTTGTGCAGAACCAGGAGTAACACCTGAGTGCACCGGGTGTAGCCCAAAAGCCTTCCCATCTTGACCCACCCCTAAAGGAAAGTAGGCTTACCAAAACAGAAAGACTAACACAAACAAAAACACAAACTCTGTCCAGCAAACTCCTTTGCCTCCTGTACTATAGAATAGAAGTAGATATAAAGGAGGAAAGGGAAGAAAATAATCAAGGCTGTCACAAAGGATTCTGGCTCAAACAAATAGTGGATAGGAACTATTGTGTTAGTCATTTGCTTCTTTCTTATTTCCTCTCCATTCTTTTTTTTTTTTTTTTATTGTGACCAAAGTGCATTACAAATCTTTCGCTGTATCATTTATGGTACATAGTGACAATGAATGAGGGGCATTCCCACCACCGGTGCTGTCCTCCCTCCACCCCTGTTCCCAGCATGTATCCCATATCTCCCTCTGTTACCCCCCAGAATGCTAGTGCAACTGGTCTCCACTTTACGGCTTGTTGTAGATTGAGCATCCATTCCACCATCATTGGAGATAAAAAGGATAAGAAAAAGGGGGGAAAAAATTTGGTAACAACTACCAAAAAATGAAAGAGGAGAGAAAAAAAAGAAAAATGGAAGAAAAAAAGAAAAAATGCGCCCAGCAAATAAAAATAAAAATAAAAACTCCATGAGAATACAGATGGACAACAGAGTTGTCCTTTGTAGGTGGCACAAAGTTTTGAGCTTTTTAGTAGAAGACACTAGAACAGTACTGTCAGAGGAAGAGACTTCTGTTCCTACCCATGTGTCCTTCTCTTTGCTTCTTTGTGACACTATACATGGTTGCTCACAGATCATGTAGAGTACCTCCAGTAACATTCACTCCATTGAGTTTCAGTGGCAGGTTCTCAATGAATGTCAAAGATATCCATATATGAACAAGCTGTCTTCCCATCTTGACCCATCCATGAAGGGTACCTTGGCTTAACCAAGACAGAAAGACTCTGACACAAGGTAGTTCAGTAAACTCCTTTGCCTCCAATAATATAGTCCAAATTCCAGGCCATCTCCCTTGACCCTCTTATGTTCTTTATAGTGATAATAAGTTATTATATATAATTAAATATAGTAATGTTAAATAAATAATTATGTTATAGTAAATAACTCTTGTAGGGCATTGGTCTATACACAGTGGTACTTGGGAACTACTCCAAGCTCTGTGCTCTGGGTCACCCTAGAGATGCTGGAAGACTGTATGTGATGTTGGAGATTAAACTGAGGTCAGTCATATGCAAGGCAAGAGCCTTCATCCCTGGATTACCTCTTGAATCCTATATAAAAAGATTGCATTAATTCTTTTCAATTCAAATTTCTCTGTATATTCTGTCTCCTTTTTATATCCTGACCAATTACAGCACTAGGCAGCAAAACAGGAAATTTAGGAAGAGAAAGAGGCACTGAGAATGTAAATTCCACTTTGGACCTGTGACATTCCAGGCATCCACAGACTTTGTTCTGGTAGGGAACTAGGTCTCTGAGAGGTCTACATTAAGGAAAGTCTCTCAGTTGATGAGATCAGGTTAGAAGTGAGCAGTTTTAAGATGCCTAAAATATTAGTAAAGGAAGCGTGTATATAAATGTCACATGCCAGGGAGATAGGTTTTTGGGGTTAACAAATTTTGTCTTATCAGATCATCTATTCCAAATGCTGTATACAATCAGAAAAGAACCAGTCCAATGTGGTAGGACTGAAAAATGGGAAGACAGTTAAAACTCAGAGCATCTAGATACAAATAGACTTGGAAGATGCTTCTGCTTTTTTCTAACTATAAGCTGGGCCCACAGAACTTACTTCTTGCCTCACTCACTTCTAAAAGTTTGGATCTACTGACCACAAACAAAGGGGGGGAGTTCCATCAGCAGTTTGCAAAAGAACAATTTAGAAGAGAAATGTATTTAATCCTCAGGGAAATTAAACCCAAATAATCCAATAACATCTTACAAAATTAACACTAGGCTATGAATTGAATTAATTGCCTCCTACTGTGGGGATTCCTGACTACCACAGACCAAAAACAAATGCGTCCAATGTTGCCCGTTGCCCTAAGAGAGGCCAGAGGCTAGTGTGATTTTGAAGTGCCCAAAAGTTGACTCACTGCTGTTTTCCAACTATCTGATTTATTCTATGGATCAATAAAGAGAAAAAAAAAGTCTTTGTTTTGGCCCAACTCAGACCTCTAATACAGTAATTGGTGAAGCAGGATAGAGATTTTACCACTCTTGACACAAAGTTATGTAACTTAATCTTCTATGGCTAGATCTTTGCATTTCTAGAAGTAGCTAGTGTTGGAAAGCACCCAGTGCAAGATCTTTTCCCCTGAAGGGATTAAATGAACTGGTGAGATACAGGATGATTTCTCTGGATCCTAATGCAGTCTAGAGATTTTAGAGGGCTTTTGAGACATATTGCTCAGCTGCTCCAAACAAGACTCACTTTGGCATTCTAGAACAGAGCACTTTATTCCTGTAGATCATGCCATGATGTCAGAATTAACTAGATGATATGGGCCAGGGGAGCAACTAAAATAGTGTGTGCTACGCCTCACCAAATATCAGCTGGCTTCTGAAGGGCTTTCTAGAGGAGGGAGAACAGAACTCTGTCAAGCAAATAACATCCTACAAATTTATAAAGTTTTGCCAAACAAGGCCCCACAGGGAAAATACAAAAAGACGTCAGGCTTCTCTTTTGACAGAGTTTGCCAGAACACAAATCGGAAGCTCTTCCACTCACCCTGCAGGTTCTAGCTGATATTTACTCCCAAAGCTTTTTTAATAACCAAACGGTATTTCATAAAAAGTTAATTCCTGGCATTTTATTTGGATATGTTGTGACTTCTCACAGCCTTAATTTTGTATGCCATTTTGAAAATGCTGTATCTAACTCTTTTGTGTGTATTTTTTAATAATTTTTGTACATAGTAAGCATGTATTGAATAACATTTTCCCCCCTTTTTACCAAGAACTGACGCAAATCCTGAAAACAAAATACTTTACCTTTGAGCTCAGAGAAATGAAGCTTTTTGTTTGCTTGGAATGTTAATTACTGCAGCTTCACATTTACCTAATTAGAAGTGCCTCCACAATAAGAAAAATTTATTTTCAAAGCTGATTAATATCATTGCAGTCAGTAAGAGTGCTGTCTTCTCAGAATGAATTGTCACATTCCTTACATTCAGATTTAGTTAAACACTCTGATTAGTATGACGACTTAAAGCTTATGGAACTGATGTCAGGATGAAAGCAAACGTCCCTTTGTTTTTAGACAGTATAAAAAACCATGATGTCTCTTCTTTTAGACAAACCTTATACTGTTCAGATAAACTTAATTCTGGATTTCGGAGAAAATGGAAGTTATTTCATCAAAACGATTCGCTTTATTGGCACTTGCCATGTTGAGCTTGTTGACTTCAAACAGTTTTTGTGCAGATGAATTAATGATGCCCAGTCTTCACAGCAAGGAAAATTATCACAAATATGCTGAGGTAAGTTTTTCTAATTCTTTCTAATAGGACTAGCATTTAAGCCTATATTTGTCCAGAGTCCAATGTTTTTGTGTAAAAAAGTGAGAGACATATTTGCTTTGCTTCTTGTCAAATTTCACAGCTCAGCTTTCTCATAATGAAGCATTCTGGTTTTTTTAGCAAACACCTGTTTTCTAACAAACCCCTGATGTCTACTTAGCATCTTAGTATTGAAGAGGATGCTTAACATTTTATAAGGTGCATTAATAATTTTCAATTGACCTGAGTGGATGATGGTTGCAGAAATTAGTTGCAGAAATAAGATCTGAATATTTATCAGCTGGACATTTGAACCATCTTCGCTATCAACAAGTTACACAACATTTATATTTGCTACCTAGCAATTACGACAGTACAGTTGTTTTCAGTGTATATCTAAGTAAGATGTGTATACCTCTAGACGATGAATTTCAAGTTTTGTTTCTATTTATTTGAGGTTTTTTTCTATTTTCCAAATTTGCTGAAATTGCATATGTACTGCTTTTACAATCTGAAAACAATTATGCAAAAATCTTCCTACATACAAACATTTATGGTAAACTAAATCTAATTAAATATTTGCTTACAATAGTTCCTTTAAAGTTGGTATATTAGTGAGAATGTTAGCCACAAACCAACTAATCCTTTACTTTAAAAAATGATAATTTATACACTAATAAAATTAGTTCCTTGAGAAATGCTTTTGGTGTGGAACTATAAATATGTAGGGATAATAAACTCAATGGAGCCTTCCCCAATTGTCCCTGAAAAGATGAGGAGTCTCTCTACTTCTAGAGATCCCCCACTTTGACCTTCATTTAAAGGGAGGAAAACTAAGAGATGTGAGGGACACTGGACACCCTCCCTAAAATCAAACAAAAGTATAGAAAATATTTTATAAACAACATGCATAAAATACAGAAAGAGAATAAATGCAGTAAGAGGAACGTTTGCTTCATTTTAATGTTTTATTATGTCCTGCTGCTCAAACACATTGCTATATTCACTGCACATATTTTATTAATATTTTATAGTTGTCTTACAATAGTCCAGGGACAGAGAAACTAGATTGCTTTAAGAAGCTTAATACAAATTATTTATTAAAAAATTTTGCACATGATAATACAAACTTTGTTTATAGCTCTAACAAATCTACATATTAAAGTCTGGATTTAAGTTAATTTAGGGTTCAAGTCTATGACTTATAACAATGACAAATTATTTTAATGGCCATTTCTAATTATAGCCTAGAAGAGGCCCTGTAGAGGAGGAGGAAAGTAATCGCAACTTTAAAGAATTAAAAGATTGGGAACTAAAAAATGTCAATAAATTGAGTTCACCCTCCATCAACAAAATGCCACCCTCTACAGCCAATTTGCCATTGCGATTTGGGAGGGCCATGAAAGAAAGGAACACGGGGGAAAGAACCAACCTGCCTTTGAAATTTGGAAGATATATGAAAGAAAGCATCTCGCGGCGTGTTCCTAATATGCCCCAAAGGTTTGGCAGAACAGCAAGTTTCACCAAGACACCAAGTGACTTTTTTCAACAGTCCATGCATTCACCATCTGCCATTAAGTTAATTCACCCCAGGATCTATCATACTCAAGATATCCAGAATACTGGTCCAAAACACCCAAGGTAAAGTGAGTCCATATCATCAAAAAGAATGGATGGGGAGCATTGAGGGGAGATTCTGAGAAAATGGCTTTCTTCCTCAAGTTTAAATCAAGATGTTTTCTTTTGTCTGATCTCAGTTTTTCTTTAATTTTGGGGTGGGGTGGGTCCTGGGAATCAAACTCAAGGCTTTATACTTATGAAGCTTAAACCTTGTAGGACTGGGGGTTGGCATCATATCCAGAGGTACTATGCCTCTGCTGGTGGTACTCAGGGGCTGTATAGGGCCAGTGCCAAGGATGGAAGCAGGGTTGCACTTTGACCTCTCAACTAGGTCTCTGGTCCAGTGAACTACAGCTCCATCTCCTGGATCTTACCTTATAAATTCTGTTCTATTTCAGCTTTCTTTGTACTAATAAGTCTTACCTACCAGATGTAGGTAATCAGTGTGCAAGTGATAAGAATCTTCTAAAAGAAATTCAAAATTATAAAATCATGTATTATTTTCTAGTAAAGAATATATCATTAGAGACTGGAATGAGAGTACTAGAGGTTAAAGAATTTACTTTGCACACAGCTGACCCAGGTTCAATCCCTAGCACCCCAGAGGGTCCTCCAAGCATTGCTAGGAATAATTCCTGAATGTAGATTCAGAAGGAAGCCCTGAGCATCACCAGATGTGGCTAAAGAAAACAATTTTTTAAAAAGAATATGTGTGTGTGTGTGTGTGTGTATAAAGTATAACACAGAATTCCAATTAGTGGCTAAAAGAAGGAAAATCTGGACCCTTAAAAAAGTGAGATCTCCCAAAATTCCAGATTCATTCTATTGTAGTACTTGTCTCATCTGACTTTATTTAAGGGCCATTCCCTTTACTAGAATTTCAGTCCTAGAAATCCCATCATGTATATCCACTGACCTATCTGCAGTATGTATAGAACTATGTATAGCCCAAAATAAGTTCTTGTTCTTCAAAGAATGAAAAATATTACAGAAAAATAACTAATAACAGGTCCTAGGGAGGAATTGATAATGAGACACAGAAATGGTACAGGGGTTAAGTCACTTGCCTTACATACTATTGACCTCAGTTCAATCCCTAGCACTATATCATTCCCTAAACACTTCCAGGGGTCACTCTGGAGTACAGAGCAAAGAAAAGCCCCTGAGCTCCACTGGGTGTAGTCCAAAAAAATAAAATTTTAAAAAGAAAGACCATTTTTTTTGGTGTGGAACTTCAGAGTATTTCTTTAGTTGCTCTTTGCATATTGGTTCTATCTTGGGACTTCAGAGACTGGTGGGAAGAGAAGGGTTCTTTTTCACGAATTACAATGTGAGCTAAGAACAGCTCTTTTTACAGATCTCCAACTGTTTATATTTAGAGAATAAAATAACAGGTAAAGAAGACAGAAAAGAGGGTAGAAGATTGGGGTTAAGGCAAAAGAGACAGTCAGGGCCACTGAAAGAATGTTAGTCATCATGTCAAGGAAGAGAAGATCCAATGAGAGGTGGGTCAAAAAATAAAATAAAATAAAGAAGAAGAAAATCAATGATGTTTCTGCAGAGAGCCTGAGATAATACACAGAGGTCAAATTTAATGACTGATCAGCTGTTGGCAGGAGATGAGGAGAAAGTTGAATCAGAGCTTAACAGGTCTGTGAGTCGGTGCCCTTGACCAATTCAGGAACCCATCTATGCCCATTTATTTCATTTGTGGCACAACCCCATCCACGCATAGTTAGAAGAGTGAATGGTATTTTCAGATACTCTCAAAGGCTAAGGTTCTGATGGATGCGGACATTTTGCTTACACTTTAGGAAACTGAAATTCAAGAACAAAGACCAGCCAGAATTGAAACCAGCAAACTAAGAAATCCAAACCCTGAAAGATGATGCAAAGCGGAGGCCTGTGATCTAAAAACAGCTCAGTATGAGATGGCGGTGAGAGAATAAATGTCCCCATGCTCTCTTTGTGATACCAACTTTCTCTGTCACTACAGAATGTATTGAAAGGTATTTTAAAACTATTTAGGAATCTTGTGATGTAAATGAAATCTCTTTTTTCTAAATAAAGTGAGCATTGTAAATCATAAAGAAGCCTCTGGTAGTTACATTACTAACCTGTGAGATGCTGAACACATGGGCACAGGGCTGAGATCACACCTATCCTGCATTGTGAGGCCCTTAGTAGGATTTCCAGTGCTACCTGTACCCACAAAGCACCACCTGGTGTCACTCCTATAATCTTTTTAAATTTTGAACACAGTTACTTTTAAGTAAAATTCAATAGGAAGAGCCTGACAATCAGGAACATTAGTTAATAGCATGTGTGACAAATTAATATGAATATCATCTAAAAATATGAAAGATTTTTGGGGGGTTTGAGGGGGGTTTTTTGGGGGGGTCACACACAGCAGCACTCAGGGGTTACTCCTGGCTCTATGCTCAGAAATCGCCCCCGGCAGGCTCGGGGGACCATATGGGATGCCAGGATTCAAACCACCGTCCTTCTGCATGCAAGGCAAGCCCCTTACCTCCATGCTATCTCTCCGGCCCCTAAAAACATGTTTTTAAGGCAGTGAGATATTACAAGGTAAGTTGTTTGCTCTGTATATGACCAGGCCAGCCCTGGTGTGAATTTCTGGCACCACCTATGTTCCTGAATACCTCCAGGAATCAGCCCTGAGCACAGAATTAGGAAGAGCAGCGGGGCCCATTGCATCTACTACTGAGTCTATAATATGGAAATTTTGAGGAAAAGGGAGAGATAAAAAAAAAAAAGACAACTTTGGGATTGGAGCAATAGTACAGCAAAAAGGGCATTTGTCTTACAAGTGACCAACCCACGTTCAATTCCTGGCAGCTCATATGGTCCCCAGAGCATCACCAGGAGTTACCTTTGAGCACCACCAGGTGTGACCCCAAAAAACAAACAAACAAAATCATAATAATGAAGAAAGAAAAGACAATTTACTATATAGCCCTGTAAGTGTTTCCTCTATATCTGGGAAGTCACCTTTGCATATGTTTCTTTTTTCTTCCTTCAATATTTTAAGTATTTGATTTGTAGAAACAATTTGGTCACTTTTAAATTAACTTTATAAACACAGTACCCACAACACAAGTGCACAAGGATCCAGCTTTATTTACAACAATATGAAGTCCTTAATCTGATACAACTAGTTTTCTGAATAGTCTCGATTCCACTGGGGACAGCATGGATATGGTGTCATTTCTCTCCCACCCTACCCTCCCCCACACTGGGTTAGGTTGATTCTCTGTTTGCCTGCTGTGGAGAGATCCCTCAAAGGCCCCCTGGACAGACTCAATAACATTTCCGGTCACTTCTTGATATTAAAAAGCTCTGTCAGCCCTCTTGAAAATGCCAAACCACATTCAAAGCAGTTTCCCCTTCCCACCCTCTGACCCTCACATACACACTGTATGTATTTCAATATGTATTTTAACTTTCAGAGAAAGTTGGTATCACAAAGAGAGAATATGGAGAGAAAGGCTTGGAGTGGAAAAGGGACTTAGGCCTCTCTCCTTTTCCCCTCTCACTTCAGAGGAAAATATGATCTCCTTTCCTACCTTCTCCTGCACAGTAGATGGTGGACAAGGGAGGGCAGGAAATGGGGTGTGGGGCCTATCTGTAGAATCTTCTTGCCACTCTAAGTGGATTCCCCTGGAAGCCCTCCCTGAAGTGACACCCTCCCCAGCTCACTGGCCTTAGCATCCTGGATGCTGCCGCATGTCTCCCAACTAACTTTTTTACTTCTGAAATAAGAGGCTCAAGTCGAGGCCTTTCTCTATGTCCCCTGCCCCAAGCAAATGCAAACACCCTTGCCATGCTAAACACGGCATTTCAGACTGCTCCAGTGCTGCACCCCTCTGACTCCCGTCTCTCTGCACCACCACGGAAAGGTAAGCCAGGGACACGCTACTTAAATAACAGTCTGAAATGAACCCCAGGCTCCTTTGTAACCTCATTCTCTGCAAATAATATTCCACCCACGGAGACCCCAGGGGATTACAGCAGGTTTCTCCAGAACTTTCTTTCATACCCAGCCAAAGGGACATGGAGCACAACAGAACTGGCTCTTCATGAAACCTAATGGGGTCTCTAGCCCCCACCAGCCATAGATCTCTGGTTTTCATTATAATGCCAGGTACTTTGTGTCACTATATATATCTAGATTATTCTGAGCAACGGAACAGGTTTCATCACTATCCTGCTACACTAATAAATGAACAAAAGGGCATTTTGTTCCTTGATGCTTTGTAGCATGAGAAAATTTCTATTTCCTTTTTGTTTTGGTTTTGTTTTTTACTTTTTATTTGGTTTGTATGGAGAACACAATCAAAAATGCTCAGGAATTTCTCCTGGCTCTGTGCTCAAGGATCACACCTGGAGGGGCTCTGGGGACCATATGGGATGCTAGGGATCTAATTCAGGTTGGCTACTTGCTAAGTAAGTCCCTTTCCTTCTGTATCTTCTTTCCAGCCTCCTACATGAGGAGATTTCTAGTGGCAAAGCACAGGTTCTTTACTTAAATGCTTGAATGGTATGTAAAACTTTAGGGTGTATGGGAAATGATTCCTTAAAATATGGGTAGTATCCATATGGGAGAGTATAGACATACAGTCTGGCAGACTTACAGGGATCTTAACACAGAGAACCCTGCAGAGAAAGTTCTGCCAAGAGGAACAGAACATTCCCAGAGCCTCAAGGCTGATGCTGATCCACCCCACCCCAGTGCCCACAGCAACACCAACAGTATTTGTTCTTTGTAATAACACCTTTCTATTGTAGTACATGAAGGTGAAATTTAACAAGAAGTTTTTTGTTCTGCACCATCATATTGAGTCTAGATTGTTACCTGCATGAGCCACATTGTCTATCTCTTTCCTTGCAACCGACCCCACTGGAAGGTTGAATGTGCCAGTGAATTGTGAACATCAACCACAGGGTGGACAGCCAGGAGTCAGCCAAACCCTTGCCTATTACTAGGTTTATTCTGTTGTCATTTGTTTCTCAGTTGTCATTTGTTTCTCCATTAACTTCCATTGGAAATCCATCCACAAATGAGATAGTGCTTTGCTAAGGATATGTGCGACTTGAGAAGGGAACAATTCAAAGCATTTCATGGAGAGTCTCAACAAACCTTTTTTTCCCAAGTCTCTAATTAGATCCCTAAAGCCCTTTAATCTCTATGCTGCCCCCCCCCATGGACTTCTGCTGCTCAACCAGGACACCTCCAAGACCATGTACCCAGCCCAGGCAGTAAGGCAGAATCTAGTGCATAGGGAAGTGCTTTGCTCTCATTACTTTGAAATGCTTAACAACCTAGACAAGGTACCACAGTTTTGGGGGGCAGGAGTGATCACAACCAAGAGTGATCCCTGAACAGAATCAGAAATGCAGCTGGGTGTAACCACAAAACAAAACAAAACAAAACAAATGTAAGGTGCAGAAAAGGATCTAGATAAAAATGACTCTAATCCTGAGTGGAGAGTTGACCAGATTGCATAAGCCTTTTTTCTGCCTTTGAATAATATCAGATCTTCACCTCTGTAACCAACATTAAATCTTCACACAGACTTTCTAAACTGCCCAGATGTCAGGGACAGAGGCTGACTTCTGCTCTGTCTTTCAGACTCTCCTCTTACCGTGATCTCTGGCTGCCCAGTCAAACTCTACTAGAAAGGAAGAGAACTTCAGAGTAGAACCTGGAAGGCATTACAGTTCTTGCCATGGGGAAATGAGTTATATGGTCACAGCTGATAGTGACTACCAATCATTCTTGCAAATCTTCCTTCCACAAAATCTTTCCAGCCAGACTCCTCCTGCGTCTGAGCCATTCACTCCACATGCATCCATTTCTCTTCTGGGAGTTTTGTTAAGTAGGGTTCAAACAAGCTTCCACAAATCTCTCACAAAGCATAAATCTCATCACGCAACGCTTGCCTACTACCCATGTGATCTTGAAACACCTTTAACTTTCTATCTTCAGGCTCTCCAGCATCAAGTTTCTCTGTTTTCCCTCAAGCATATGAACCTCATTTCCACAAGCTACAGAAGTCTCTCTCTTGCAAAGAGAAAATGACACAGTGCTCTCAACAACTGGGAAAAACAGGCAAAGTAAAGCAAGGTAGAGGGCAGGCCAAGAAACTTCTTCATCAACCCAAATCCTATCCTTGAAATGTCAAGTGGAGATAGTAAGTGGAGATAGTAACTAAGAACTAGTAGAAATTTATTCCAACTAATTCCTTCCAGAAGTCTGCACATAATGATCTTGATTTGTTTAGTTTTGTATTTTTGTTTTATAGCATCAAGCAGTACTCAGAGGTTACTCTTGGCTCTGCACTCAAGAATTACTCCCATGGGATCAGGAGACCACATAGGTTGCTGGGGATCAAACCCAAATCGACCACATGCAAAATGAATGTCCTCCCTACTGCATCCTTGGAAGTGTACATTCTTAGATGTTGGGGTTTGTGTTGGAACTTCGCTCTTGTTATTTTTTGCAATAAAAATGAACCTCTCCTTATAAGGCACATTGGCAGCTGCTAAAATGATGTTTTTCTCGAATCTGTTTTGAATTTGTTTTGCTTGAATCATTGTACATATATATGCATTCTTTGCTGCAGAGTTCTTGGGTAAATTCTTATTAGGATTTGTGATCCTATAAAGCTCGAAAATCACTGCACTAGAAAACTTTTATTTCTAAGGGCTAGATCAATAATACTATGGGTAGGGCATTTGCTTTATGCATGGCCAACCTTGGTATAGTCCCTGAGCTCTCCAGGAGTAATTCCTAAATGCAAAGCCAGTAACCCCTGAGAACTGCTGGATGTGGAATTAAAACACGCATTTATTTCTAGAATTTTTTGTAATGGATAGTAATTCAATTTATAAATGAATATGGCTTTCTGCTTTCCAACCCCTAGCCTCTCATCAAATTCTCATCTAACCTCATGGGCTCTGGTAAAGCCATTTCTAAGTGCTAAGAACTTAAAGTCAAAGCAATCAGAATCACTCAAGTGATTTGAACCAATCTTCTCCAAATATTGGGTTTTTACAGCCACATAAAACAGACATGTTATCATCACAAGGTGCTTTCCCGGGCACAACCCTCCCCAACACTACATTCCATACCTTTCTCCTCTCTTCCAACTCTTCTTTTACCGAAGAAAATGCCTCAGAGGAGAATTAGGCATTTGGCACACATGCTACTCTGGTTTTCCTGGAAAGGCAACTTCCATGTGAATCTCTCAAGCCCATGTTCTATACCTCAGTCAATGATAAGGACTGTGAGAAAAGCAAAGAAGAGAAAAACACACTCATTCTAGGACCAGTTTCTCAGGGAAAAAGACCAAAGGTTGGTGTTCGCCTAGTGCAAGCATCAAAAGAAGACTGCCAGGAAAGAAGAGAGCACTGGCCCCCATTAACATCCTGGCTGGGCTTCTTTTATGTTCTTGAAGATACATTTTTTCTTTTTTTAAAAAAGCACTTTATTTAAACATCATGGTTTACAAGATTGTTCATAATACTGTTGGGTTGGGTTTTTTTTTTTTTGGTCACATTTGTTGTTTTTTTACAAAATTATTCATGTTGAATTTTAGTCATCCAATGTCCAACACCCTTCACTCACGCACATGTCCTGCCACCAATGCCCCCAGTTATCCTTCAGCTCTCCCCATTGCCCTCTTCCTTGCCTGCCTCTGTGACAAACATTTTTCATAAATCTCTCTCCTCTCTCTCCTTTTTTCTTTTATCAAAGTAGTTTGCAACATTATTACTAAAGAGGTATCAGACATATCATTTTTATCTTCTTTCCACACCCAGTTCTTGTCCAGAGTGATCATTTCCAACACTCACTGTCATAGTGGTCCCTTATCTGCCCTAACTAGGGGCTCTGGAAAAGACACTATTTAACAAACACTTTTATTTTCAAACTGTTGTTCATGCAAATAGTGCCTTCAACTGAAAGATCTCTTTTATGCCTATCAAATATCCTACAGAAGGGCCTTCAGGTTTGAGGCCAGTGAAGCCACACATATGATCCCTGCCACTGCCCCACAGGTCATGATGGGATCACAGCAGTTCTACTGTTGGGCCTCTGGTACCAATACCAAGTGTGCAATCTCTGTGCATGCACCATAGCCAAGAGTGGGGACCCCAATCATTGCAGAAATAATAACAAAGGTGAAAAAAGTAGAGAACGGAAATTCTCTAAGACCCAGTTCAAGTTAGAATGCAGCTGCAAATCACAAAGAAAACTAGAAATAAGTACTTTGACCTAGAGAAACTTTTTCCTTCCCTCGCAGAAAACTGTCTTGAAAGAAGCAATTCTGGAGCAGTTGGGATTCATCATCAATAAGGATTCAATCATCTTTCTGATCCACATAGTTCCTATGTCTCTTTCCAGATAGCTAAAACAAAGGATGTGGCAAAGGAGAGTTCCTTTGTAATCGGGCCCTTTAAAGATCCTCATCCAATAAAAAATCCAAATACAAAGACCAGTTACAGAGTGAGAGAAATTATTCACCCAATACCCATCAGATAAGGGGCTAATATCTAAGATATACAAGGTACTGATAGAACTTAACAAGAGAAAAACATCTAACCCCATCAAAAAAAAATGGGGAGAAGCAATGAACAGATACTTCCTCAAAGAACTACAAAATGGGGCCGGGCAGTGGCGCTAAAGGTAAGGTGCCTGCCTTGCCTGTGCTAGCCTTGGACGAACCACGGTTCGATCCCCCGGTGTCCCATATGGTCCCCCAAGCCAGGAGCAACTTCTGAGCGCATAGCTAGGAGTAACCCCTGAGCGTTACCTGGTATGGCCCAAAAACCAAAAAAAAAAAAAAAAAATTGTGAATATTCTATCTCTCTTCCTCTAACTTATTTCATTGAGTATAATAGTTTTCATGTCTATTCATGTATAGAAAAATTTCATTACTTCATTTTTCATGTCAGCTGCATAGTATTAGATTCGATTTAACAAAATAAAAGACAATATTGTAATAATACCTAGACACAATAGAAATAAGAGCTGGAAGGACCAGCCCACCATATGAAGTTTACCACAAAGAGTGCAGTTAGAGAAATAAATACACCAACAACTATCATGATAATAGTAGTGAGTGAGAGAAATAAAATGCCTGTCTCGAATACAGGCAGGGGGTGGAGGAGAAAGGAGATGGGGTGCATTGTTGGTAGGAATGTTGCACTGGTGAAGGAGGGTGTTCTTTTTTAATAACTGAAACCAACCCACAAACATGTTTGTAATCATGGTGCTTAAATATATTATTTTAAAAAATTGTAATAAAGAATGACTGGAGCAGTGGTGTAAGGGGTAGGCACATCTGCCTTGCACATGCTAACCTAGGACAGACCGCAGTTCAATCCCCTAACATCCCATGTGGTCCTCCAAGCCAGGAGCATTTTCTGAGTGCATAGCCAGGAATAACCCCTGAGCATCACCGGGTGTAGCCAAAAAAAAAAAATCGGGCTGGAGAGTTAACACAGTGGAAGGGCATTTGCCTTGCATGCAGCAGACCTGGGACGGACCCGGGTTCAATTTTGGGCATCCCACGTGGTCCCCGAGTCTGCCAGGAGAGATTCTGAGTGCAGAGCCAGGAGTAACCCCTGAGTGCCGCTGGGGGTGGCCCAAAAACCAATAAATAAATAAAATGGCTTTTAAAAACTAATAAAGATCACCATCCACAAGGAAAGTGGAAAACAACGTTTTTCTTCATGTCATTGACTGCTCCAATCTCCAAAAGAGTCCAGACCATTTGTCTTTTCTATTAAGCATATTGTACCAATCACTATTCCCATGAAGAAAAAGGTTTAAATATTGAGTGGACAACTAGAGAGAACTGTCTATCAGCCAAGCTTAATTTTCATATAAAAAATAACGTATTTTAACGTATTCCTTCACTTGGCCAGAATTATATATTGAAGACATATGTATATGTGTTTGTTGCAAATAATAACCACCATAAGTTTAGTCAGCATCAATAACTACACATAGTTACAAAGTTGTGTATGCCTATGCATGTTAAGAACTTTTAAGATCTACTCTCTTGGGCCGGGAAGGTGGCGCTAGAGGTAAGGTGTCTGCCTTGCAAGCGCTAGCGTAGGAAGGACTGTGGTTCAATCCCCCAGTGTCCCATATGGTCCCCCCAAACCAGGAGCAATTTCTGAGCGCATAGCCAGGAGTAACCCCTGAGCATCAAATGGGTGTGGCCCAAAAACCAAAAAAAAATTAATAATAATAATAAAATAAAAATCTACTCTCTTATCTGCTTTCAAATGTATAATCTGGTCTTAGTCGTGATATTCACCCTCTGTATGTGGAAAATGTGCATCTCCTGAGCTGCCTCAGTATTTACTGGTTCTATGATTAGAAGCTTGTCTCTTTTCCCACCTTCATTCATTATGCCCACCTCTTCCACTTCCTGTCTCTGTCAGCCACCAAATTGGGTTGAGGTATGGAATTTTGAGATGTTCACACAGAAGAAAAAATTTAAACAGAATAAAATATTTAAGAGAAAATGACCATTTGATCATAGTGCCCCCTCAATAATTTCATAATAAAAACGACTTTAATGGGGCCAGAGAGGTAGCATGGAGGTAAGGCATTTGCCTTTCATGCAGAAGGATGGTGGTTCAAATCCTGGCATCCCATATGGTCCCCTGTGCTGGCCAGGGGCAACTTCTGAGCATAGAGCTAGGAGTAACCCCTGAACACTGCCGGGTGTGACCCAAAAACCAAAAAAAAATGACTTTACTGTTTGGGAGGGAGGGGAAAATAACTATATCAGTTTTAACATATTAAGTTAAGTTTACTATTTTAAGTAGGTTTTTTTTTAATGTGTGTATTGGGCCACACCTGGTGATGCTCAGGAATTACTCCTGGTACTATACTCATAAATTACTCCTGGCAAACTCAGAAAACCATATAAGATGCCAGGGGTGAAACCTGGGTCAGCTGCTTGCAAGGCAAAAGCCCTACCTGCTGTGCTATCGCTCTGGCCTTGTTTTAAGTTTTGATTTTATTTTCTATATGAGAACTGAGCTCATCACCATAAAGAGTGATGAGTGCAGTTAGAGAAATAACTATATTGGGAACTATCCTAAGAATGTGAATGAACGAGGGAAGTAGAAGTCTGTCTAGAGTACAGGCGGGGGTGGGGTGGGGAGGAGGGAGATCTGGGACATTGGTGATGGGAATGTGGCACTGGTGAAGGGGGATGGTCTTTACATGACTGAAACCCAACTATAATTATACTTATAATCACGGTGTTTAAATAAAGATATTAAAAAAAAAAACACAAAAAAAATAGAACTGAGCTCATGGGACTGAAAAGATTTTATAACAGGTAATGCACTTGCCTTGCACACCACCAACTCAGATTTGATCCTTGGCACTGTATATGTTGCTCAGCAATAGAACATAAGCCTCATGTAAATTTTTTTTAAAAAATCAGGGTGGAGGGGCCGAAGCAGTGGTGCAGAGCGGCAAGGCATCTGCCTTGCTGGCTCTAGCCTACGACAAACCGTGGTTCGATCCCCCGACGTCCCATATCATCCCCCAAGCCCAGAGCAATTTCTGAACACATAGCCAGGAGTAACCCCTGAAAGTGTCACCACTTGTGCCCCCCCAAAAAAAATCAGGGTAAGTAAAAATAAACCTCTGCAATAGCACCTTGGGTGTTGCAGGATATGGCTTCAGCACTGGAAATAAATACAATGGAAATTAATCTTCATGAGTTTTTGTTTGTCTGGAGAAATATTTGTTTATCATAGGTGACTAATACATAGCAGGGTAGAGACCTATTGAAGAACAGGTTTTCTCTTTCAATGTCATTCAGGGCCAGAGAGATAGTACAGTGATCAGGGCAATTGCCTTGCATGCTATTGACCCGGTTTCAATCCCCCAGCATTCAATATGATCTCCTTAGTTCTACAAGGAATAATCCCTGAGTCACAGAGCCAAAAATAAAACATACACAACCAACCCCCACACAAAAAAGGTCATTTATACTCTTTATACTCCTCTAAAATACAGAGTTTCTGATGAGAAGTCTGATAAAAGTCTGATTAAAGTGTCTTTAATTTTTACATCGTCTTTTTCCTTCAAGAACCCTTTAATGTTTTTTCATTATTGTTGATTTGGGAGGGCACATCCTATTGTTCTCAGGGACTATTACTGGCTCCATGCTCAGGAGTGACCCCTGGTGGTGCTTAAGGGACCATATGTGGTGCAAGCGCTCTACCTATCCACTGTACTTTGTCTCCAACCTATCATTTGTGATGACCTAATAATGCCACATCTGGCTGTAGGTCATGTTTCACTTAGGAATTTGGGTGTTCTTTCAGCTTTCTGGACTTGCACAAATAGTTCTTTCCTTGGGGTTTAAAGTATTGAGATATTATTTCTTTGGATTGGATTTCCTTTCTCTTTACCTTTACCTTCTGCAGTATACATTATCCTGAGGTGTCTTCTGCTAATGGAATATAATATTTCTTGTGGGCCAGAGAGATAGCATGAAGGTAGGGTGTTTGCCTTTCATGCAGAAGAACAGTGGTTTGAATCCCGGCATCCCATATGGTCCCCCGTGCCTGCCAGGGCCAATTTCTGAACATAGAGCCAGGAGTAGCCCCTGAGCTCTGCCAGGTGTGACCCAAAAACCAATAATAATAATAATAATAATAATAATAATAATAATAATAATAAAATTTCTTGTAACAGTGTTTTATTTTTCCTAAATTATATATCTCTCCTCTTCCATTTGAGTCATTCCTATCATTTCTCTTCCTCTTTGCTCCTTTTCTCAGGCGGATTGAGCCTGCTGCTATGGTTTCATGGGATAAGTTTCCTGCCTTCATTCTGCCCTTTCTAGAGAGCAGGTCTATTTGGGTGGGGTTTGTGTTTTTGTTTTTGTTTTTTTTTTCAATCTTTTTTTGGAAAAAAAAGTTCTTCTGCTCCTGTGATCTCTTTTCTGATATCTTGCTTTTCTGTGTTTAAGATTCTACTCTGTTTTACTATGATCACGTTTCTGAATTCTTCATTAGAGCTTCCAATTCTGTGTCTTATGTCTGCTTTCTGGAGATTTATTGTTCTGAAAAGAAAAATTGCTCTTTTTTAGCTGAATGCTTTGTTTTCTCATCTGGGTAGTCTTCTTTTGTTTTCCTATGGTAGCACTGTGATTTCAGTGCTAGAATTTCTAGTTAATATGGCCAGGGCAGAGAGAATGAATGGAATTTGAAGACAGACAACCTGGATCAAAGTCTTGCTGAAGAAACGTGGTGGAGGGAGAGAGGACAGTCCCTGGAGTTCCACACTCTTCCTGTGCCAAAACAGGTCTCTAGTTCATGCAAAAGGCTTTTGCTCCCATCTCTATCTCTAGACCAGAGCTGAGTCACCAAACTCAAATTCTACAGGGTGGGTGGAGTGGAGGTGTGGGAGAGGGGACTCAGCCCACTGTGCTCACACCAGCCCTGCACACACGAAATCAGTGTTTGGTCTCAGCCCCAAGACTGAGTTACTCTGCAACTCTGTGGCCCATTGGTTCCCACCTCCAGATTCCCAGAAGCCTGGATCTCTCAGACAAACGGGGCCATGAGCTGATGAGCTGTCCTGAGGCTTGGGGGGCTTTTCTAGTGCTCTAAGAAAGAGCTGCTTGTGGCAGCCTCTTTGACCTTGCCGATGTTGTCTCTCCGGCTCTGTCCCTAATCTTCAGGTTGGGGAACCTATCTTTATCAAACAAGGATATTCGGTTATCCTTGCTAAACTCAAATTAATACTTTTTTTTTTTGTTAGAGAAGTGGATTATGTTTAATCCTGTAGAAAAGGATTATGTTTAATCCTCTAGTAAAGAATGTTTCAAAATTTATTTCACGTTTTATGAGATTTCCAAGAATTCTACTGTGGCTAGTAGAACATAAAAACTATTGTTTTTCTTTCTTAAAGTATGTTGTATATTTGTAGGTCTCAAGCCACTTTTAAAACCTGGTCATTTTTAGAGCATGGGAATGTAACTCACATTGTAAAATTACTTTCGACCACTAGAGGGCAGAAAATACTCCATATTGTACACAGCTCATTTTAAAGTCTCGGACCAAAGCAATCATCATTATCAGAATGCATAGCAGAATGTCTTGAAAGATTTTCAAATACATTGTACATACACTTAATGCTCAATAAAATCTTAACCTTTAATTAATATATAATCACAGGCATTCAAAAATATATTAATATACAAGTAAATGTCTTTTTTTTTTTTTGGCAGCCTAAGACTAATGAGTTATTTTTAGCAGCAGGGAATCAATACATACTTAAGTAGAGGCAAAGTACTTCAAATAAACAAAACAAACAGCACCTATTAAAAACAGACAAAGGTCTTGCATGCAAATGGCCCTGAGTTCCATCTCACATTTCCCTTATAAGCACCACCATGGTGATCCTGGAGGCCCCTCAAGACACTGCAGCAGGCCCTTTAAAATATTTGTACTATTGGGGCCAGAGAGATAGCATGGAGGTAGGGTGTTTGCCTTGCATGCAGAAGAACAGTGGTTCGAATCCTGGCATCCGATATGGTCCCCCGAGCCTGCCAGGAGCGATTTCTGAGAGTAGAGCCATGACAAACCCCTGAGCGCTGCCGGGTGTGACCAATATATATATATATATATATATATATATATATATATATACACATATATATACATATATATATATATATACACATATATATACATATATACATATATATTTTTACTATATAATTACAATTAATTTTAATTAGTTGGAACAGCATATAAGGCACTTCCCTACATAGAACTGACTGAGGTTCAATCCCCAGCACCACATGTCCCCCAAGCACAGCCAGGAGTGAATGAACCCTAAAAACAGATCTGGGAGTGAACCCTTAGCTTCACTGGTTTGGCCCAAAAATCAAAGGTGTATGTGGATATTAGTAGAATGAAAAGTTTGTGTTTATTAGAAAATACTTTCTCTTATCACGAATGAACTGTCGGCTGAATTATGACAAAAATATGTTCAGTTACCCCTTAATATATCTTTGGTCCTAATTAACTTTTGTTACCCTCCCAATTAAGCCATTTGCATTTCTGTAACCACAGCATCACTCGCTTTGATTGCAAACCATAACCTTTTCACTTTTCCACTCTCATTAATTAAAATGCATCATGGTAAATTAAGCTGTTTGAATCTCAGTCTGAGCAGGTGACATTTTAACAGCTGCCCTTCAACCTTCTCTCCCTGTCAACATTGGCCCTGTCCTATATGGCAGGGCAATGCTGGAGGGAAGAAGCAGGCATGAAGCCAGGATGATCCATCACCACATTCAGCAATCTCTCTGATGCATGAGCCTTGCTCTTGCCAATCAAACCTGGGAAGTTCCTGGGACACTAAATCACTTCCAAAGTCTAGTGTTTCATCTGCTCACACCATAATTTAGATTGGGGGTATTCACTATAAGACTGTTCTACACCTTCCTGCAGAACAGAAAAACTACCATCAGAAGGTGGTGGCATAGTAAAAGCAGTGCAGGGCTAAAATCTGGGCTAATCCAAAGGAAAAGAGTTATTGTCTTATTGCCTATGGACAAAGGCTACAAATTGACAAGTGTGAAAGAAGCTTCTCAAGATGCCCAGTAATAGACTGCACAGCAATTGATCTAACAAGGACCATGGAAAGGTGTTTAAGCAAAAGCTATGTTGATTGACATAACTGAATTATGAGAAATGACCTGACTTCCAAAATATCCTCACTCTTCTTTTAAGATTGAATTTTTGCTGAGCAGGAAAAAGTCTCAAACACTGAAATAGCCACAAAGTTCAAAAAGTCAAAAGGTGGGGCAGAAAGATAGCATGGAGGTAGGGCATTTGCTTTTCATGCAGAAGGACGGTGGTTCGAATTCCGGCATACTATTTGGTTCCCCGAGTCTGCCAGGAGCTATTTCTGAGTGTAGAGGCAGGAGTAACCTCTGAGTGTGATCCAAAAACCAAAAAAAATTTTTTAATTAAATTAACATAAAAATAAAAATAAATAAATAAAAAGTCAAAAGGCAATGATAGATGGAAATGCTGTTTCTGGACAAGAACTAGGTGCTAAAATGAGGTAAAGTACTATGCATGACACCGTGTCATTGTGTATTGTAAACCACAGTGTCTAAAAGGCAAAGAGAAAAAAAGAAGAAAAATGCCATACAGGTGGTAGGAAGAGGGGAGGGAGTGAATGCTGGGACATTGTTGGTAGAAAATGTACGCTAGTGGAAGGATAGGTATTGGAACATTGTATGACTGAAACTCAGTCATGAACAACTTTTTAACATTATTTCTTTTTTTTAACTTTATTAATTGATTGATCGATTGGTGTTTGGGTCACACCCCGGTGGCGGCGCTCAGGGGTTACTCCTGGCAGACTCAGGGGACCATATGGGATGTCGGGAATCGAATTGGGTTCCTCCTGGGTTGACTGCATGCAAGGCAACACCCTACCACTGTGCTATCTCTCCAGCTCCAGTTAACTGTATTTCATAGTGGTTCTTCTTTTTTTTTCTCTCTTTTTAATATATACTTTTTGTTTGGGGATACACCCAGAGGTGTGCTGGCTCTGTGGTCAGGTATCAGTCCTGGAGAGTTCCTAGGACTGTGTGGGAGCTGAAGATCAAACCCAGGTGAGTCATACAAGGCAATCACCCTAACCACTGTGTGACCCTCCAGCACCTCAATTTTTAAAAACAATTTTAAGTAAAAAGTCAAAAGAAAAACTAGTGTCCCAAAACCAGACAGCTAGTATAGAGGTAAAGGCAATAGATCTCACATATGCCAACAGTTCCATCCGTGGCATCACATAATAACCTTCTAGTGTGACCCTAAAGACCTCAAACACAGGCAGAATGGCCAGTATATCCCCAATACAGCAAGTCTTAAAAAACACCACTTGCAATAGATGACTTTTTTTTTTTTTTGCCTTTTATTTTTTGGGCCACACCTGGCAGTATTCAAAGATCATTCCTAACTCTGTACTAAGGATCACATCTGGCAAGCTCAGGGGACCAGGAATCAAGTCAGGTCATCTACCTCTCCAGTATCACATGACCTTTATTATGTTGAGGTACATTACTTCTGTATTTAATTTAAAAATTGTTATTATGAATATTAAATTTATACATGTTCTTTATGCATTTATTAATTTGTTCATATAATTGGGGGGTTGGGCCACACTTGATGACACTCAGGAGTTACTCCTGGCTATGTGCTCAGAAATCGCTCCTGGCTTGGGGGACCATATGGAACGCTGGGGAATCGAACTGAGGTCCATCCTAGGTTAGCACATGCAAGGCAGATGCCCTACCACCTGTGCCACTGCTCCAGCCCAGGTTCATATGATTTTTTATTTGTGTGTGTGGTACCAGGTATTGAACCCAGAGCCCCACATATACACATCTCTACTGCTGATCTGCATGTGAAGTCTACTCAATAAACTTTTGTTTCTTTAATATATTACCTGACATTTTTTTGAAAATCAATTTTATTATTTTGGGGCCTACACAGTGGTGTTCAGGCTTTTTTGAGGAGTAACTCTTAAAAGTGTTTAGGGGACCTATATATTTGAAGGGACTCCAAGGACTGTGTTAGTCACATGCAAGACAAGCACTTTAGTTCCTGTACTCTCTCTTTAGTCACTAGATAACACTTTTTATTGGTGTTAACCCTTCCTTGCATCCAAGGGATGAAACCCATTTCATTGTGGCATATGGTCCTTTTAATGTGTTGTTGGATTTGGCTCGGTATTATTTTGAGAATTTTTGCATCAATATTTACAAGGAATTAATCTACAATTTTATTAGTATTCTTATCTGGCTTTATATCAGGATAATTGGGTCTTCATAAAATTTGTTTGAGAATGTTCACTCATAGTTAATGTTTTGGAAGTTTGAGAAATGATGATATTCTTTACATTTATTGGAACAATTCACCAGTAAAACTTGGATATTTCTTTTGGGTAGACCTTGTTTACTAATTCAGTATCCTATTTTTTTTTTACTTAAGACTTGGTAGATTACATATTTCTGAAATTCTGTCAGTCTTCCAGTGTTGTTGATATTCAATGGTTATAGAAGTCTCACAGAATCCTTTGTAACTTTATTGTATCAGACACAATGTCTCCTCTTTCACCTATCATGTCTTCTCTTTTTTATATATATATATAAGTTTAGCTTAGTATTTTCTAAAGTAGTTAATATGGTACCCCAAGAGGCACCGAAATAAAGGGTAGAGAGTAATATGTGTAATTGGAAGGTGCTTTACTGGCTTAGAGATTTTTTTTTTAATCCAACTGGTTTCATTGCTGAAACGATTGCTTCTAAGATAGAAAGCAAGAAATACATTTCAGTAAAGGAGATCATCAAAGACCACAAGTCAGTAGCAAATAGAAATGTGACCTGAAGCTACAAAGTCCAGATAGTCGACACAAACATTTTCAGCAATGTCCCTGGATACTTTGTGTTGTTTGAGTCACAAACCAAGCACCTGAGGACTGATGCTACATGAATTAAAACATAAAGGCCTAGGTAGGCAGTTCAGATACTTGTCTTGCATAGAATTTGGTCCCTTCATCCCTGCCCAGCACCACCAAGAGTCACTCCCAGCCAAGAATTGTTTTGGGTGTGTTTTTTTAGGGGGGTGGGGGTGGGGAACACCCATTGACATTCAGGGTTATTCCTGGCTATGCGCTCAGGAATAGTTCTTGGGCATTGCTCTAATTCACCCAAGTCCCCTCCTTCCCAATCTCCCCCACCCTTTCCACATACAATAAAATTACAGTTTAAAACGCACGCCTAGAATAAAGAGATGGGAAAGCATTAACAACTGTTTCTACAAAGATCTGACGCTAAGATTTTTCTTGAATGTAGATTTTATTAGAAGATTTAAAAAGGTAAAATATTCGGGGCCGGGGCCCGGAGAGATAGCACAGCGTGTTTGCCTTGCAAGCAGCCAATCCAGGACCAAAGGTGGTTGGTTCAAATCCCGGTGTCCCATATGGTCCCCCGTGCCTGCCAGGAGCTATTTCTGAGCAGACAGCCAGGAGTAACCCCTGAGCCCCGCCGGGTGTGGCCCAAAAAACCAAAAAAAAAAAAAAAAAAAAAAATATTCGGGGCCGGAGAAGTAGCACATTGGTAGGTTGTTTGACTTGCAAACGGCTGACCCAGGACGTTGGTTTGAATCCCAGCATCCCATAAGGTCCCTCGAGCTTGCCAGGAGCGATTTCTTAGCATAGAGCCAGGAGGAACCCCTGAGCGCTGCCGGGTGTGACCCAAAAACCAAAAAGAAAAAGAAAATGAAAAAACTAAAATTACAAAGAAGCCGAAGAGATAACAAGTGGTCCCCAGCACCACGCATGGCTGAACCTCAGTCCTAGCATTGAGCAGAAGGGTCTGTCAAGTATTGATGGAGCTGCCCTTGGTCTAGGGAGCAGCTTGGGAGGCCGGGGGTGGAAGAACTGGCCAAGAGAATGACCAGGTTGGCCCATCACAAGTCTCCGGCAGAAGCTACTACTCTTTCAGAGTTGGGGGAGCGGCTCAGGGACTAAGTGGAGCCCCAAATATGAACTGATCCCCAAGTCTGTCTCTCCCTCGTGTCAGAAGCCACAACACAAAATGAGTAACCCCACTGGTGGGTTCCCGTGGGAACAGAGGCGGTGGGGAGAGCGCCTCCCTTCTCCAACCCCAGCTCTGGCTTCCCAGGATTGGGAAAGTAATCTCCCACACACACCCCCTTTTATCAGAGGCCAGCCCAGAAACTCGTGTCGCACGCGGTTTAGACACAGGGGGTTGATGAAGGGGTTCTTGATAGGAAATCGAAGGTGGAACCTATCGTTGAGCTAAGGTGAAAGCACCTTAGTTTAACAGGTCCGCACCCCTTCCCGGAGAAGTCCCCCCACCCCACCCCATGGGCAGTCCCCACTCCAGCCCCCCAGGCCGATCCCGGCCCAAGTTTGGGGCTGGCTGCCCGGGAAGGTCGTGAGGTTCCTCGGGGCGTGGGGCCGCGCAGGGGTGCGTTGCCTAGTGCTTGAGTCACGGCCGCCGTCACAGGCGCCTCGAACCCCACCCTGGCCCGCTGCGTCTCCCCCTCGCTCACCGCACCTGCCAGCCAGCCAGCTCCCCGGGCCGCAGGTGCGGACGGCGGCGGGATCCCAGGCCCCGCCAGGCCCTCCAGCTAGGGGAGGAGAAGGGGCGGTGCGGTCCGTGCCGCCGCCGGGCTGATGTCCCAGGTGCGTGCCAACCCGGGGACGCCCTTGACCTTGGCCTTGACCTTGGCCTTGGAGGTCCCAACCTCTCGCGTTCCTGAACTCCCACCCGAGCCCAGGAGCAGCTGGGGGAATTTCGGCCTCTGCTACAGCCCAATTCTCTGCCTTCCCGCCAGGAATCTCGCTCCAGGACTAGGCTGAGTTTGGACTTCTAGGGGAGTGGGGGTGTGCCTACCAGACTCCTCTCGCAGGATCCCGAGCTCTAGAGTTGTTTTTTGTTTTTTAATTTGGTTTGGGTTTGGGGGTCACACCCTTAGGGGTGACGCTTAGGGGTTACTCCTGGCTATGGGCTCAGAAGTCACTCCAGGCTTGGGGGACCCTATGGGACGCTGGGGGATCGAACCGCGGTCCGTCCTAAGTGTGCCCCTTGCAAGGCAAACGTCCTACCGCTGCGCCACCGCTCTGGCCCCCTAATGTTGTTGATTCTGTTGGATGATGAATCCTCCCAGCTTTTTGGAAGGATGAAAGAGGGGAGCGGGGTCTAGGGACCTCTGAGAGCAGCACAATAGAATATTATAGAATATTTGTGGCACTATGGAATATTCTAGATTAGAATATTTATGGTAAAATAAATATTGAGGTAAGAATGGAATTAGAAGGATGGGTGGAGTTGTGCTCTGAGTTTAGACACTGCAAATTTACCCAAGCCCACACTCCCCCAACACCTCTGGGAATAGCCTTGCCCCCCTCAACTCTTTTTTTTTTTTTTTTTTTTTTTTTTTTTTTTTTGATTTTTGGGCCACACCCGGCGGTGCTCAGGGGTTACTCCTGGCTGTCTGCTCAGAAATAGCTCCTGGCAGGCACGGAGGACCATATGGGACACCGGGATTCGAACCAACCACCTTTGGTCCTGGATCGGCTGCTTGCAAGGCAAACGCCGCTGTGCTATCTCTCCGGGCCCTCAACTCTTTTTTTTAACGTTTATTGATTGGTTGGTTGATTGATTCTGGGCCACACCTAGCTGTGCTCAGGGATTACTCCTGGCTCTTCACTCAGAAATCTCCCCTGACAAGCTGGGTCCCTCCCTGGTCGGCCACAGGCAAAGCAAACGCCCTACCATTGTGCTATTTCTTCAGCCTCAACCTCCCCCCCAAAAAAATCTTGACGTGGCCTCATAACTTTTTTTTATGGGTCACACCGGCGGCACTCAGGGGTTACTCCTAGCTCTGCACTCGAAATTTACTCCTGGAAGGCTCAGGGGACTATATGGATGCTGGGAATTGAAACTGGTCCATTCTGGGTTGGCCACATGCAAGGCAAGCGCTATGCTATCTCTCTGGCACCTCCATAACTTTTTTTTTTTTTTGAAGAATTGAATTTCAATCAATAACCCCCGACCAAGCTGCTTTGTATAAACTTACAGAGTGTGAGTGCTGTGGAATGTCTGCCCCACATGGACTTTTATTCCACTGAAATGCATTGCCATGAGATTTTTTTTTTTTTTGGGTTTTTGGGCCACACCCGGCGGTGCTCAGGGGTTACTCCTGGCTGTCTGCTCAGAAACAGCTCCTGGCAGGCACGGGGGACCATATGGGACACCGGGATTCGAACCAACCACCTTTGGTCCTGGATTGGCTGCTTGCAAGGCAAACACCGCTGTGCTATCTCTCCGGGCCCGCCATGAGATTTCAATTCATTTGCCGTTGACATTGTTGCTGGCATCCGAGGATCCGAGACGGCCACTTGGTTATGCTAGATACCTTGACTTATTTTATTCTTTTTTGTTGTTGTTGTTAGGGGGGCTTACCTGATGGTGGCAGGGTTTACTCCTGCCTCTGTGCTCAAGGATCACTCCTGGGGGTTTGGAGCACTTTATAGGGTGTGGAGCACTATAATAGGGTGCGGCGGGACACTATATGTGGTGCCAGACATGGAATTCAGCACCCTCCAGACCCAAGGATCTGATTTCTGTGCAAAGTTGAGTTGAATAATTTAGTGCAATACAGAGCATGCTTCCTACCTACCCTAAGAAGAGTCAGCATGCTAAAGACACCCTTGTCCTGCTGTGCGCTGTCCTTTTCAGAGTGCACCGTTTTAGCCGAGAAGGAAGTATGGAGGTGGTCCACAGGAGACCGCACTGCTGCAGGGAGCTGGAAGGAGCCGATGCGCTGTCCAACACCTTTTACTCCAATCAAGCGCACACCCCGTACCTAACAACCACTCGCCCAACTGCATCCAATGACAGGTAAAGTAAAGCATAAACTCAGGCACGTAGTGTGGAACAAAATGTATGGTTCTGAGTCCTTGATCTGACCTCCAAGTAGCCTGTCTGGGATCCAGAAGACCCACCCCACACCCCACACTCTACACTCCACACTCAACACTCCCCGCCCTTTATGACAACATTGCATCAGCACTGCCAGGCCCTAGCCCAGAATTTGCAGCCCACATAGCTGCTGGTAGCAGCAGTGCCCCAAATAAGTAAATAAAAATAGAGTATTCGCATGTTAAGAAGGTGTAGAGAAATAAATGTGCATTCAAGGTATCACAACATTTTATGTGTGCTAATTCTTTACATCTTTATAGTTACCCATGAGATTGACTTATTTTTTTAATGTTTTTTTTGTTTTGTTTTGTTTTTCGGGCCACACCCGTTTGATGCTCAGGGGTTACTCCTGGCTAAGCGCTCAGAAATTGCTCCTGGCTTGGGGGGACCATATGGGATGCTGGGGGATCGAACTGTGGTCCTTCCTTGGCTAGCGCTTGCAAGGCAGACACCTTACCTCTAGCGCCACCTCTCCGGCCCCGAGATTGATATATTATCCCTATTTTACATATAAAGAAATAGGTCCAAACTGTCAGGTTTTTTTTTACATTGTATTTTACTTAAAATACTTTTTCAAGGACCAGAGTTATAGCATAGCAGGTAGGACAGTTTGCCCTGCATGTGACTGACCCAGATTAGATCCTCAGCATCCCACATGGTCTCCTGAGCCTGCCAGGAGTGATTTCTGAGTGCAGAGCCTGGAATCACCCCTGAGTGCCACCAGGTATGGCCAAAAACAAAAACAAAAACACTTTTTCAGAGGGTGAGGGTAAGGCCATTCCTCATAGTGTTGGGAGGCATCACTTTCAGGAGGGAGAACATGCCTTGCCAGGGATCAAACTCGGGGCTCCTCTGTGCCAAGCATGTGCTCCAGCCCTCTTAGTCATCTTCTTAGTCCCACTTGGGTCATTTTGAGAAAAAGTTTTCCAAAATATTGGCAGTGGGAAAATTGCTGTATGATTGTCTTTGGGGAGTTTGTTGTTGTTTTATTTGTGTTTTAATTTCATTTGACAAAATCTCTCATTTAGCAGATGGTCCCCTAGTTACCAAGAATGACCCATGGTCACCGGGCCAGGAATAGTCCCTGAGCACCACTTCGGATTTCCCCACCACCATCTAGGATTTCTCTCTCACTCAGACAAGACTTATAAAATATGTTCTTGTAAATAGACCATTAATATGGGATAAGACGAAGTATACTCCACAACCAAACATAATACAAACATATGTTCCTTATAAACAATTGAGATATCTTGGATATCCACAGAGAAAACAAAGTTTCCAAATGGAAAAATTTAGAAAATTAAAACACAAGGAAGAAAACTCTCTGTATATCTTTTATCCAGAAATAGTAACCACTATTAACATGTTAGTATACATACGTATATGTATATATCAGTATATGTTCTCTTCTTTCTAAAATTTAAAGATTATATTCATATTTTTCAGGATTATTTTCTATTTTATTTTTATTTGGGAGGGTTGGGCCACACCCGGCAGCATTTAGAGATTACTCTGTGCTCTGCACTCAGAAATTGCTCCTGGCAGACTCGGGGTACCATAAGGGATGCCAGGAATCGAAATCCGGGTCTGTCCCAGGCAAGGCAAACTCCCTACCTGCTATGCTATTGCTCCAGCCCTCTCTATTTTTTTTGAGGGGGGGGGGGGGTCACACCCGGCAGCGCTCAGGGGCTACTCCTGGCTGTATGCTCAGAAATCACTCCTGGCAGGTTCGGGGGACCATATGGGATGCCAGGATTCAAACTGATGACCTCCTGCATGAAAGGCAAACGCCTTACCTCCATGCTATCTCTCCGGCCCCTACTTTATTTTTAGTTTTAAATTAATTCTTTAATTGAGTCACTATGAGATGTATCAGTGTACAATTACAAAGTTGTTCATGATTGAGTTTTAGTCATAAAATGTCTCAACACCCTTATAAGGGTACGTTTCCTGCCACATGTCCCCAGTTTCCCTCCCATGCTCCCCCATTTGCCTGTGTGGTAGAGTTACTACTACTGCTACTACTACTACTACTACCACCACTACTACTACTACTATTACTTCCGTTTCCTCCTTTTCTTCCTCCTACTCCCTTCCTCCTTCTCGCTTTCTCTTCTCTTTTTTTTTTCTTTTAGACACTGTGGTTTCCAATATTACTGAAGGGATATTATGCATATCACTTTATGTCCTTTCAGGCTCAGTTCTTGCCAAAGAGATCATTTCCAACTATCATTGTCATAGTGGTCCCTTCTCTGACCTAGCTGTACTCCCCTGCTATCTGTGGCAAGCTTCCTACCATAGACTGGTCCTCTTGGTCCTCATCTCTACTGTCTTTGTATATTATTATCATACTCTTTTTTTATATATATTCCACAAATGAATGTGATTATTTCTCTCCCTTTGACTCATTACATTCAGCATAATACTCTCCATCTCCATCCGTGTATAAAAAAATTTCATGACTTTCATTTTTCCTAACAGTTGTGTAAGTAGTCAATTGTGTAGATGTACCATGATTTCTTTATCCATTCATCTGCCCTTGTTTACTTGGATTGTTTTCAGATTTCAGCTGTTGTGAATAGTACAGTAATGAACATAGGAATGGAGAGGGCTTTTCTGAATTGTTGTTGGGCCCCTATGATATATTCCTAGAAGTGCTATTACTGGACCAGTGGACATTTCCACCAGTAGTGAATGAAAATTCTTTTTTCCTCACATCCACGCCAGCACTAGTTGTTCTTGTGCTCAGGACTTACTCCTGGCTCTGCTCAGGGATCACTCCTAGCAGGGCTTAAGTGACCATAAGAGGTGCTGGGAATCAAAACCAGGCCGGTTGCATGCAAGGCAGGACCCTACAATGCTGTATTATCACTCCAACACCATACTATTTTACTAGTATATTTTATTAATTTTATAATTATTTATATTTATTTACATTTATTTATATATTTTATTTATTACTGGTATATTTTAAAGCAATTACAGGTAGCACTGTTTTGTATATATTTTGACTTAGTTTTCTCTAAAAATGGTAATAAGCAGGGCCAGAAAGATAACACAGTGGTAGGGAGTTTGCTTTGTATGCAGCTGATCCAGGACGGATGGCAGTTAGAATCCTGGCATCCCAGGTGGTCTACGTGCCTGCCAGGAGCAACTTCTGAGCAGAGCCAGGAGTAACCTCTGAGCGCTACCAGGTGTGACCCAAAAACCAAAAATAGGGCCGGCGAGATAGCATGGAGGTAAGGCGTTTGCCTTCCATGCAGAAGTACGGTGCTTCAAATCTGGCATCCCATATGGTCCCCCTTGCCTGCCAGGGGCGATTTCTGAGCGTAGAGCCAGGAGGAACCCCTGAGCGCTGCCAGGTGTGACCCAAAAACAAAATATATAGTAAATAAAAAATGTTAATAAGCAGAGGTATTTTTTTTCTTTGAAAATTTAAGAATCAGAGGTACAGCTGTTCAAAGAATTAGAGGTAACTCTTAACAAGTTCTCTAGTTCCATCTTTTTTACATCTGTGACTTGACACTGGTTCCTGGCTGAAATCCACTAACTCATTAAGTATGTGTCTTGAGGGGCCAGAGCGATGGCACAAGTGGTAGGGAATTTCCCTTGCACACACTAACCAAAGACGGACCATGATTCCATCCCCCGCCGTCCCACATGGTCCCCCAAGCCAAGAGCTATTTCTGAGTGAATAGCCAGGAGTAACTCCTGAGCATCACCAGGTATGGCCCAAAAACCAAAAAAGATTAAAAAAAAAAATGTGTCTTGAAGACTGGAGCTATAGCACAGTGGTAGGGCATTTGCCTTGCATGTGGCTGAACCAGTACAGACCTGGATTCAATTCCTGGATTCCATATGGTCCTCCAAGCCTATCAGGAGCGATTTCTGAGCACAGAGCCAGGAGTAACCCCTGAGCACTGCTGAGTGTGACCCAAAAAGAAAAAAAAATAAACATCATGAATAAAGTTTTAAAAAAGAGAATGTGTCTTGAGGATTGCTTGATATTTTTTTCTGGATTTACTCAATTACTTTCTGATTCCTGAATTATTATATGCATATATATATATATATATATATATATATATGTGTGTGTGTGTGTGTGTTTATATATAGATTTACTATTAGCTCATGCCAACTAAAAATTAGAGTATGTTTATTCTGAGCTCTACTTTATACTTTCCTATATCTGTTGGTTATATTTAATTCCTTTTATTTGGCTCAAAACTCTGAAAAGTGACTCCAAACCCAAAGAGATTGGCTCATTCATTGGGAATGAACCTATCTCAAAAGCAAGTATACACTTAATTGTATGTGGCTACAGGTTTCAGTGGTAATTTAAGGTTTTTTTCTGGAGTCAAATATTTTTTATCAAAGATATAGCTTTGCATGGGGGAAACTTGGATAAGATCCCTGGTACTACATGGTTCCCCCAAGCACCACCTGGAATGTCCTCTAAGCATTGAGCACTGCCAAAACCAAATCCTGACAAATGAACTACTTAATCCTAATACTTTTTTGTTGTTGTTTTTGTTTTGTTTTTTGGGTCAGACTCACACTCTGGTTACTCCTGGCTCTGCACTCAGAAATCGTTCCTGGCAGGCTCAGGGGTCCATATGGGATGCCAGGAATCAAACCCGGGTCCAGCCTGGGTCGGCAGCATACAAGGCAAACACCCTACTACTGTGCTATCACTCCAGTCTCTTAATTCTATACTTTAAAGATTTGTTTTAACTTGTTCCTTCTGTAAAATGTGATTAACATTCTCTAAGGGGAGAATATTATATCCTAAAATAGAAGAGAAATGGACTTATTTTGCTTTGTTTTTCATTCTCAGTTTCCTCCAAAGTACAGGTTCATCTTTCTGGAACAGTGTAATATATGGGGTCAGGCATTAAGGAGTTGACTCATCTAATTTAAATATAACTCTTAAAAAGTTAGATATTAAAGCTCAGGTTGTCATTAACCACGTGCTCAGATATTTTTCACTTGTCTTTGCCCCCATACAGTCAGTGCCTGAATTATAGGCAGAGATGATAAAGGCCAGAGAGGCTTGATTTTTTTTGGTATATATATATATAGTTTGGCTTTATTTGACACACCTAGCTGTTGTCAGGGCTTACTCCTATCTCTATGTCCAGGTCTTACTCCTGGCAGGCTTGGAAGAAATGGGGTGGTACTGGGGATCCAACTAGAATCAGCCATATACACTCCTATACTATCTTTCCAATCCATGTCCAGCTTCCCAGAGGTTTGAAAGTTGAGTGCCATCCCCACTTCTAGAACACACTAAACCAGTAGTAACCCAGATTCTTTTTGTTTTTGTTTGGCGGAGCACACCGGGGGCTCTCAGGAGTTAGCCTGGCTCTGCACTCAGAAATCACTCCCAGCAGGTTCATCTCAGCATTCATACATGCAGTCTCAATGGCCCGACAAAAGTGTATCAAACAAGAAATATTCTTTCCTAAGAAAAATGCTTGAACCAATAATACCAGTCATTTTCAACTCCCTAATCTCTCTAAGTGAGAGGACTTTTACTGCTGTTCCCCCCTGCCAAGCATTTTTCTGCTACCATCTACATTCCTACTCGTCCTTTACAACTCAACTTAGATCATGATTCCCCCAGGATTCTTCCCTTCAGAAAGGAACGTTATTGGGTCTATAAGGTGCTTGTTGACATCTACCTGCTATGAACCCCCAAACCCAATATTAGATAGGCACAGTTGGGCAAAGGATGGCAGGAGAGCCAACTCACTTCTGATATGAGGGATCATCAGTCTTTGGGGCTCCTAGCTTATTATCAATATAGTTTCTCTTCAGTTCTCCCACTTATGTCCACTTCATCTTGCAGAACAAAAGTGAAATTTCCACAACTGACACTGTCCTTTGGGCAAAGGTGCCTGTTGACCTTTCCAGTTGTTGAGATGTCTATTCCTTCCAATAGTCCTGGTCTCCCTTTCATTTCATGAACAAACATCTGGTTCTGGTTTTGGACCCACTCCCCAGAAGTGTTCAGGAGTTGTTCCCAGTTTTGGGTGGAGGAGTGGTTGGGGTCACTCCTATTGGTGCTTGCACACAATGCAATGCCAAGGATTGAACCCAGATCTTCCACATGCAAAGCACATTCTCCAGCCTTCTAAGCCATCTCTCTGGCCCTAACACTTGCATTTAAGAAAGTAGGTTTTTTAAATAGTATATTTAATTGAAAAATTAATTGAAGGACTAGAGCGATAGTAACCACATACTCTACATCTGAGTGGGACCGAAAGCTAATCTGAAGGCCCTCAGGCATTTAACTGCATTCCTTCAGCAGCTTGGAGACACCTAAATGTTTTACTCAGTATCTTTCATAATTCATCCAACATGAGAATTTTGATCTAAAAATAATTATGAAGGTACAGGGACTTCAGTTGCTTTTCTTAACAGGCTATAACAAAACACCACAGACTAGGTAACTAGTTATCACAAGCACTGATTTTTTTTTTTTTTTTGGTCTTTGGGTCACACCGGCAGCACTCAAAGGTTACTCCTGGATCTACACTCAGAAATCGCTCCTGGCAGGTTCAGGGAACCATCTGGGATGCTGGGATTCCATGCTATCTCTCCAGCCCACAAGCACTGATTTCTAACTGTCTGGAAACTGGCAGCCCACGTGGGCTATTCTAGTGAGAACCTTCTTCCCACATTCTTGTATGAGGGTCGGGGCTCCCTTTATCTGAGTTCACTACTCCTGGCATTAGACACCTTACCTTGTTTTGTTTTGTTTTTGGCTAGGGACACAACTAACAGTGCTCAGGAGACTATCTAGGGTGCTAGGGATAAAACAGGCCTGCCAGGTCATACCTCACCCCCATTTTATACCTCTGGTCCCAAGGTCTCTACTGCTAACACTTTGGGCATTAAGATTTCAACCTGAATTGCTGGAAACACAAATATTCAAATCATAGTGTTGTGTGCTTGAGCCTACTCAAGCTACTTTTTTTTTTTTTTACAGATATCAGGAACTAAGGGACTCCCACCATCGATGTAAATATCCATGGGGTAATGACAGGGAATATGGTAGGATAATACCCCTTTCCCTACCTGAAGAACGCAAGTCAAAATATGCACCTCATTATGTCAAGGGACATCAGCATTATGGATATGGTGGAGACCACTGGCAAAGGTAAATCAGCTTTCAACTCTCACACAGAAATCTCTCCTTCATTTGTCTTTCTCTCCATTGTGAGTTCTTTGTTACTTCAATCTACCTACAAACTTACTTTAATATTTATGAAAAAGATACAAATGGAAAAACTAATTATGAGCCCTCTAATTGCAAAGATAAAAAAAAACTTTCTATAAATGTCCTTGGAGATGTCTGACTATTACGATCAGAAATTTTGATTGATTTAATTCTCTTGCTAACCTATCTTGCTATCAGAAACAACATGGTAATATTCCTGAGAGATAAAACTGAAAAATGCTTTTTGTGGAACAATTAGCTAGACTAATTTGTTCAGATGTCTTTGATTTTTGGAACTTGATTTCTAATTTGTTCATCAATCTCTTAGACTCTACTGAGCATTGTTTTCAAGAATTCAAGTATCTCTGTAATCATGTCTAAATCTTAGTCACTAAAAGCAACTTTATTAAGCACACAAACTAAAATTGAAGAGAAAGAAAAATCAAAGTGCCAAATTAATGATTTTTGAACAATTATGAAGGGGCTGGAGTAATGCAGGTAGGGCATTTGCCTTTGATGCAGCCAACCCAGGACGAATTCCAGTTCTATCCCCGGTGTTTCATATGGTCCCCAAGCCTGCCAGAAGCGATTTTTGAGTGAAGAGCCAGGAATAACCCCTGAGCACTGCCAGGTGTGAGCCAAAAAACAAAAACAAAAATAAAGAAAAGATGAAATGTACTCAAAGCATAGTTCATCAAGTCTTCAACTAGAACCTTCATACCCCTGACTTAGCCAGTTTACTAACAATCCTGCTAATTAGTTTTTAGCTTTAAGCATTAAAAGAAAGAAATTAGGTTAGACAGGCCTCTAATGGGGACATGTGATGCTTTTCAGCACTGAAGTGTCAAAAAGTAAAAAAGAAAAAATGAAAAGCCATGTCAGTCTGGTTGGAAAGATGCAAAGATTGACATGACAATGAGGACCTCAGGCTCATTCATTGACCCAACAAATTTTTAAGTTTTCATAAACTTTTCACTCATATATAGTCAAATTTCTGGTTTATTAATAGAAACCAAAGAGATTATTTGGGATTAAAAAATAAGGAATTTATGGGCCAGAGAGATAGCATGAAGGTAGGGCATTTGCCTTGTATGCAGAAGGACAGTGGTTCAAATTCTGGCATCCCATATGGTCCCCTGAGCCTGCCAGGAGCGATTTCTGAGCATAGAGTCAGGCGTAACCCCTGAGTGCTGCCGGGTGTGACCCAAAACAGAACAAAAAAATAAAATTAAAAAAATTAAAAATAAGGGCCCGGAGAGATAGCACAGCGGCATTTGCCTTGCAAGCAGCCAATCCAGGACCAGAGGTGGTTGTTTCGAATCCCGGTGTCCCTTATGGTCCCCCGAGCCTGCCAGGAGCTATTTCTGAGCAGACAGCTGGAGTAACCCCTGAGCAATGCCGGGTGTGGCCCAAAAACCCCCCAAAAAAAAATTAAAAATAAGGGATTTGGGCCGGGCGGTGGCGCTGAAGGTAAGGTGCCTGCCTTGCCTGCGCTAGCCTTGGACGGACCGCGGTTCGATCCCCTGTGTCCCATATGGTCCCCCAAGCCAGGAGCAACTTCTGAGCACATAGCCAGGAGTAACCCCTGAGCGTTACCGGGTGTGGCCCAAAAACCAAAAAAATAAATAAATAAAAAAAAATAATAAGGGATTTGAGTTCAGGTTTATTGACTATAAATTCCAAGTACTTTTTAACTGTAAGTTCATTTACTTATCATAGCCATTTTTGCTTTTTGTTTTGTTTTTTTGTTTTTGGGCAACATCCAGCAGCACTCAGGGATTTCTCCTGGCTCTGTGCTCAGAAATCATTCTTGATAGGCTTGGGAGACCATATGGGATGCCGGGATCAATCCTGGGTCTGTTCTGGTTCAACAGCAGACAAGACAAACACCCTACCACTGTGCTATCACTCCAGCCCTTATTTTAGCTATTATCCTTTCAGTCATTTGAATATAGCAATCATTCTAGAACTCGGTGTATGACTCATTATATAGTTTACAGCTGTTGGCCTAAAATGTACATATTAAAACAAGACAATATTCTAAAAATTAAAGTATACTCAATTTCAGTATATAGAAAGGAAATCACTTGGGGTGTTTTTGGTTTTGGGGTGGGTGGGAGAGGATACCCAAGTACTACTCAAAAGCTGCTCTCAGCTCAGTTTGCTCAGAAGTTATTCCTGGCAATACTGGTAGACCAAAGCAGTGCCACAGTTCAAACATAGGCTTCCACATTCAAAGGCTGTGCTCCAGCCCCTTCAATTACCTCCTCAGAGGAGCCACTAGTGGGTATCTGACTTCAACACCAGAGGGATCATTGGGATTCTACTATTGAATCTTCAAGACCGATGAGCATGAGCATCAGAAACCAAAAGTACTTGGATAACAGAGGAAAGGGACAGCATAGTACAGTAGGGCTTGTTTACAACTTTGAATTTACACTGGGAGATTTTGGTTTTCTAACCCTGGATGAATTGAATGCACCTAGTGTCCTGAACTTCATTAGGTTCCTTCTTCTGCTTATTGGACTTGATTGTATCCTACTGAGTTTTCTATGGCTAAAGTACTCATGAGAATGTAACTGCCAGATTATCTGATATTGTAAGATCACCTTTTGAGAAGAAATCAGTGAAGCTGAATCTGCCCCTTAATGAAGATTTTAAGGCTGCAGCAACCCTTTGTTAAGAAATATGGAAACGGATGAAAAGTAGTAAGAAAAAAATGTTTCCTGCTGAAACATCAGAAAGTATATTCCAGCTTGGACAAGACTATCCCCTCTGTGTCATTGAGACTAGCTCATCATGGCATTTTTTTACTTCTTAGCCCTGTGCTCAGGGATCATTCATAGCAATGCTTAGGGGAACCATATGAGGTGCCAGGGACAATATGGGATGCCAAAGACTAAACCAAGAAAGATAAGCCGCATTAAAAGCAAGGTCTGCTGTACTATTGCTGAAGCAATGTTTTTTATTTTTAAATATATATATAATTTACCTTTAAAACACTGTTTTTCCTCAGGGCCAGAATAATAATAATGTAGCATGTAGGGCATTTGCCTTGCATGCTGCCAACCTGAATTAAATTCCCAGTATCCTACATGGTTCCCCTGATTACCACTAGGAGTAATTTCTGAGTGAGGAGCCAGGAATAAGCTCTGAACATTTCTGGGTATGGCCCAAACCAAAAAATAAAAAAGTCACCATTCCACATTCTAGATTTCCACATACAAACTGTTGTGTTAGTTGTCTTTTGCTTACCATTGCACTGTGTTAATTTGAAGGAAAAAAAAACAACACTCAATTTCATCTTTTTTCCGTTTCAGAAAGCATCCACTTGAACAATGCTATTACTTAACAAAGAACAAAAAATGTGATGCCTATGAAAATGATTCCTTGTAAGTTTGGATTTCTTTTATATGTGATCTAATCTTTTTTTTTTCAAGTAGAAATGAGTTAATTATATCACATTAAAAAGCTCAAAAATGGGACTCCAGAAAGATGGTGCCAGGGTTAAGGCCTTGCACGTAGTCAACCCAGATTTGATTCCCTCACACCACATGCCAAGGTCATTCCCTTGAGTCCCTTCAGGACTGATTCCTGGACTCAAAACCAAGAGTAAGGTGTTAATTTGAAAAGTCAAATTAATCTGTTGAAAAAGAAAAGATGGGGCCGGAGAGATAGCACAGCAGTAAGGTGTTTGCCTTAGACGCAGAAGAACGGTGGTTCAAATCCCAGCATCCCATATGGTCGCCCGAGCCTGCCAAGAGCAATGTCTGAGCATACAGCCAGGAGTAACCCCTGAGCGCTGCTGGGTGTGACCCAAAAACAAACAAAAAATAAATAAAAAGAAAGGATAACATATTGGGGTTGGAGAGATAATACAGTGGGTAGAGCATTTTAAGATTAAGGTTAAGGTTAGGTAGCAATGAATGGCCTTGCAAGTAAACCACCCAGGTTTGATCCGTGGCATTATATATGGTCTCATGAGCACTTTCAGGAGTAACCCTGAACACCAAGTACAACACAGAAACAAACAAAAGCTAAAAAATGGACATTTTTTAAAAAGCAAGTATTCCGTTTTTCTTATTTTTTTCCTCTTCTCTTCCATTTTTACTTTCCTTTTTTTCTTTTTTTTTAACATTTTTTATTTAAACATCTTGGTTACAAACATGATTGTGGTTGGGTTTCAGTCATATAATATGACACCCCCCCATCACCAGTGCAACATTTGCACTACCAATGTCCCAAATATCCCTCCTCCCCTCCCTGCCCCCACCTGTACTCTAGACAGGATTTCTATTTCCCTCATACGTTCTCATTGTAAGAATAGTTCGCAATGTAGTTATTTCTCTAACTAAATTCATCACTCTGTGGTGAGGTTCATGAGGTGGGCTATAATGTCTAGCCCTCCTCTCTTTAGACACTTTGATAAAGAAGAAATACAAATGGCCAAAAGGCACATGAAAAAATGCTCCACATCACTAATCATCAGGGAGATGCAAATCAAAACAACAATGAGGTACCACCTCACACCACAAAGATTGGCACACATCACAAAGAATGAGAACAAGCAGTGTTGACGGGGATGTGGAAAGGAACTCTTATCCACTGCTGGTGGGAATGCCGTCTAGTCCAACCTTTCTGCAAAGTGATATGGAGATTCCTCCAAAAACTGGAAATTGAGCTTCCATACGATCCAAGTATTCTGTTTTTCAACATAAATTAATACCAGAAACCAAAGCAAACAAACATAAAGGAAATAAAACAAAATTCACTTGCTCCTATTCATCTTGCTCTAGTTCCCTGCCTTGGATCTAGTTTCTCAGTTTAATAAGTGGCTATTAGGGGCCGGCAAGGTGGTGCTAGAGGTAAGGTGTGTCTGCCTTGCAAGCGCTAGTCAAGGATCAGGACCAGGCGTCTCATATGGTCCCCCCAAGCCAAGGGCAATTTCTGAGCGCTTAGCCAGGAGTAACCCCTGAGCATCAAATGGGTGTGGCCCGAAAAACCAAAAATAATAATAACAATAATAATAAGAGGCTATTACATCTTTTTTTAAGTTCCTAGAAAATTATCCTAGTAACTTCAACAAAATTTTCAACCAGTCAAGGAACCAGCAGATAGACAGATAGGCTCTTGCTTTGCATGCAGCTGGACCAGATTCAATCACTGCTACCATATAGTGTCTCCTGAGCCCACCAGGATCAATACCTGAACACAGAGCCAGGAGTAAGCCTAAGCACCACCAGTTGTGGCCCAAAAATAAAATTTTAAAAAAATTTACCAGTCAAGTAGTCTCTTTTTAAGTTTGGACTTTGCTTAAAGAAGTTATTTTACAACAAACTAAATTGTATTATTTATTATCTTAAATATCTTTAATATTTTAAAAATAATTTTCAGGGGCCGGATGGTGCAACGGTAGGGCGTTAGTCTTGCAAGCATCTGACCTAGGACGGTTCAATCCCCCGGCGTCACATATGGTCCTCCCGGCCAGGAGCGATTTCTGAGCGCAGAGCCAGGAGTAACCCCTGAGCGTCACTGGGTGTAGCCCAAAATTCAAAATAATAATAATAATAATGATTTTCAGATTAAAAACATCAATTCTTTATTAAATTAGATGTCAGCCATCTGTTTGGGGTAGAAGTTTTTATGGAGTTTGGCCACGAGAGGGAGCCAAAAAGACATGAAATTGGTTTCTGATGAGAGAATGCACTAAAACTAGCTGGGACGAGAGCTTACTCAACATTTTTTATTTTACCTTCCCAAGCTTTGAATTTTTTAAAGAGCTTTTCTTTATTCCCCATTTAGAATAAAATTTATTTTAAGCATAGAATGGTTAATATCAGGCCAAGGAACAGCCAGCTCAAAGGGTTGAAGCACATGCAGAAGACCTGGGTTCAGTCTCTGCTTCGCAGGGTCCCAAGTAAGCCCTGAAGCATTGTTGATGTCCCCACCCCCACCCCACCCCCAAAAGTACCAACAGACTTGGCTACTATCATAGCTGATTTTGTCATGAGAAAATTTTAGATTCTCATTTAATCCTTCACTTAGAATAACCAATTCTATCATTCTAGACCCCTGGGATTCTTAAATTCTCTACCCTCATCTCAAGCCAAATTATAACTGAAGAACTTTTAGTTTCAAATCTACAAACTGAAGACTACAAAGAAAGTTATAAACCATTTTGGTTTTTATGACTGGTGTGTCGATAAAATTTTATGGTTTGGGGCTGGAGCAGAAACATGGAGTAACACGTTTGCCTTGCATGTAGCTGACTTGGATTTGATCCCCGGCATCCCATATGATCCTCAGAGCCTGCCAGGAGCGATTGTGTGTGTGTTGTGTGTCTGTGTGGTGTGTTATGTGTGTGTGTGTGAGAGTGTGTTTGTTCAGGGGTTACTCCTGGCTCTTCGCTCAGAAATCACTTCTGGCAGGCTCGGGGGACCCTATGTGATGCCAACCTGAGTCGGCAGCGAGCAAAACAAATGCCCTACCGCAGTGCTATTTATCTGGCCCCAGGCGCCATGGGTGTGGCCAAAAAATTGTTGACATAACTACTTCTTATATTAAAATGTAATTATTCCATCTTATTCATCTTTCCAGTCAACTGGTGCCATTCTTTTCTTTTATTACAACTGAAATATTTCAGGAATATTTGTGAAGCTGTCTATGATTACAATCCCTTGTAAATGGGCAAGTCCCTATAATGTGGACTTTGTCTCTTGGCAGCAGTTTCCTCTCTGACTTTCAGGCTCAGAATGATTAGAGAGCTTTCCAATGAAATAGCTGAGAAAAGGTGGCCTCCAGGGGTCTGTTCGATTTTTTCCCTTTTACCTCTCTGTCCACAAGAACCTTTCAGTAGTAAGAACGACCAGCAGTTCTGAGCTAAAAGACTGAGGGACTGAGCACACTCCGTACTTAGTTTCTCCTCCAGCCGGCCTGGAAGGTCGCTTGAGGTCATGAAGTTTCGTCACACCTTGGTTTCAGGCTGCCTCTGAACTCTGGCAGCTGCCAGAGTCTGGGGTCAATGTCACTAAGAACCAGTGCTCTGTTCTATTGTCATTGGAAAGTGTCCTGTGTCCAGCACTGAAAGAAACACAACACAACACAATACTGAGGGGGACTGAAGTTAGAACAACAAAATGGGGGAAAATGTACAAGAATAACAGACATCCAGATATTTTATCCTTAATCACTTTTCAGGGTCAGTAGGCAATATCCCTAAAGTCAGTCAAGAATGTTCTTATTGCATATGAAAAATGGAATGGAATTTTATTTTTATCTCTTTAATAAGACTGTAAACTTTCACAATTCCTTAATCTAAATTAAGATTTTTTTCTGTTTATATTTTAGATTACCCAAACCACCTAATTCAACAGTAGAGTAAGTATACAGCTTTTACTTAAGTTTCCTATCAAAACACACACACACACACACACACACACACACACACCACAGAACAATGGCAAACTGTATATCTTACATAATGAAGATTTCTCATAAAAGATATTCACAATGGAAGTGGAGCCCAAAGACCTTATTGATTTCACCTCTTTCCTTATTCCCAGCTAATCTTTTCTCTAAGCGAGCATATTTAGTACAGGTTTAGAGTCAAAGAATTATTAGAAAGAGTTTTCATGTACCTCATTTGAGAGGGAAAGGGGGTGGAGTTTTGGAACATACCTAGGACTCACTCCTGGGAATATTAAGAGAACTATGTAGGGTGCTGGGATTCGAACCTGTTGGCCACATTAAGGCAAGTGCTCACCAGCTGTACTATTGCTCTGGCCTGCGATGTACCTCAGACACAGTTTCTTCTATTACTTACATCTCCCATCTGTATATTACATTTGTCATAATTGAGTCAACATCAGTGCATTAGTATTTCCTAAAGTCCAGACTTGAATTATATTGCCTCCTTTTCCCCCTTAGGTCTTTGTTCCACTTTAATATCCACGTTACATTTAGTAGTCATGTCGTTTTAGGTTCCTTTTTGGTTGTGACAATTTCTCAGATTTTGTTTTCTTAAATGACAAAAACAGAAATGAGGAGGACTGGTCAGATATTTTGTAGAATCGATCCCAATTGGGATTAGTCTAGCATTTTCCTCATAATTTGACTGGGGACTGTGTTACAGGAGAAGACATAGAGATCAGATTTCACTTTTAGCACAGCCAGTCAGAGGACATGCTATCAGTGACTTTCTCCTGTTGGCACTGACATTGGTGCTGCTTATCAGGCTTGCCCACTGTGCACTCTCCTTTCCCTATTGTATACTTTGCAATAAAATTTCTATGTCCAGGAGTGTGTGGACACAGGACATCTCATCTCTGTAGGAGACATGTATTTGTTCACTTAGTTACTTCCTCCACTTAGTCACTTTCTCATAGTATTATAGACCCACGAATCTTTCTTTGGCTCTTTGGTACTGGAATCGTATTGTTACTCAAATTGACCTGTGGATGTTTTTTCTCATCTGATTTCTAAATCCAACCCCCTTTATTGTTATGTGTGCTATATGTGTTTTATTTGATTTTGAGTATTTCATCACTTGTCATTGTGAATTTATTTTATCATTTTCATTTTTTATTATATCTTTTTTTTCTCGCTGCCCCTCCATTTTTTATTATATCTTATGTATTTCCTGCCCTACTCCTAGAATCAACCATTTCTCCAAGAAGTCCTGTTCTTTTGATGAAGAATAATTTTAAAAACCAAGATCTGGTGGTCAGAGTGATAACACAGTGGGGAGGACATTTGCCTTGCATGCAGCCGACCTGAGATCTCATATGGTCCCCCAAGCCCATCAGGAGTAATTTCTGAGCACAGAGCCAGGAGTAACCCTTGAGTGCCTCTGGGTGTGGCCCAAAAACAAAATCAAAATAACAAGAAAGAAAAGGGGGCGAGTAATGTTCTATACTCAATTTAATAATGAGTTTGTAAGAAGGGCCAGAAACCAAATCTTCCAAAACCTGAGCTCACTGGCCCTGTAAGTCCTCACATAGCTATCTTAATTTCCTGTCATATTTACAAGAGACAATGAGTACTTTAATTACAATCTTGAATCTTTAATGAAAATATTGAATCTTGAGAATTAATAAAAATCTTGAGATTGATACGAATTTTGAAGGACCAGAGTCACCTCACCCACTTAACCACAAGGGGGCGGCAGATTGAGAGCTCGGTTTATTTTATTTTATTTTATTTTTTTAAATATTTTTTATTTAAACACCTTGGTTACAAACATGATTGTGGTTGGGTTTCAGTCATATCAGATGACACCCCCCCCCATCACCAGTGCAACATTCCCATCACCAATGACCCAAATATCCCTCCTCCCCTCCCCGCCCCTACCTGTACTCTAGACAGGCTTCCCACTTCTCTCATATATTCTCATTGTTAAGATAGTTCGCAATGTGGGTATTTCTCTAACTAAACTCATCACTCTTTGTGTTGATATTCATGAGGGCTCGGTTTTAAAGGAAGTTTTATGAAAGAAATCAGTTCACCTCAATACGTTTTCCATTTTAGCTGTTAAGCTGCTCCCCTAAGCTCTTTCTTCTTGAAACTGATTTAGAAACCACTGAGAATATGTTTGACAAAACCAACCAAAAATTCTAGGGATTAAAGAATAACCTACATGGTGTTGAAATGATGTATGTATGAAGCCATCACCAACAGTATTGCAAATCACAATACTTATGCAAAGATTTTTTTTTTTTTTTTTTTTGGTTTTGGGCCACACCCAGCAGCGCTCAGGGATTACTCCTGGCTCTGGGCTCAGAAAGCCACCCTGGCAGGCTCAGGACCTTATGGGAGGCCAGAAATGGAACGGGAGTTCGTCCGGGGTTGGCCATGTTCAAGGCAAATGCCCTACTGCTGTGCTATCACTCCGGCCCCTTAAGCAAAGATTTTAAAATTCAATAATGTGATAAAGTTTTGATAAATTTAAAAAATAAATCCAGGGCTAGAGCAATAGTACAGCAGGCTTGCATAGTCAACCCAGGTTTGATTCCTGGTATCCCATATGGTCCCCGAGTCTGCCAGGAGAAATTCATGAGCACCACCAGGCATGGCCACAAAACAAACAACAACAATAATAATAAAATAAAAATATGTACCCTTTTATAAGCCCCCCGTTCTCCTATGCATCACTTGGAAGGCAAAAATAAAATTAACATGAGGTGGGTAGGCAGGAAAAATACATATATAAAATTAACATGAAATTAATATACATAAATCTTATGACAGAGAAGCAATGAGATATTTTAAATTCTTACTACAGAAATGATTGTCATTATTTCATATTCTTACCATCCATTGTTACTTGAAGAAACTGTTCTATAAGAAAAAACTGTATTCAGGGGCTGAAGACATAGTACAACAGGTAGAACACTTGCCTTGGTCAACCTGGATTCTATCCTTGTCATCCATATGGTCCCCTGAGCCTGCCAGGAGTGATCCCTAAGCACAGAGTCTGGAGTAAGCCTTGAGCACCACTGGTTTTGGGCCCAAAACAAACAACAAATAATAGTAATAAAAGCAAAAACTATATTCAGAAAAAACTTTTCTACCATTATCTTTATAAAAGCAGTGACAGGAGGGGCTGCAGAGATAGGACAGTAAGAAGGGCAATTGCTTTGCACATGCAACTATTTCAATCCCTGCCACCACTTACAGTGCCTCAAACCCCACCATGAGTTGTCACGACTTCTGTACAAGGAGCCCTAGCCTAGAGCCCATGGCTAAGGAGGGCACAAGGCTCAAAAAAGCTTTTGGTTGCCTGTACCCACAATTGCCATGAGATGCATAGGGTAAAGGGGATTTGATAGAGATTGTGGCAGAGAACATAGTTTTACTAGCATTCTGAGGACATCTCTCTGAGTCCCTCTAAAGACCACCAAGACTTCTCTTTCTTTTTTTGTTTTTGTTTGTTTGTTTTGTTTTTTTAGGCGACACCCGTTTGATGCTCAGGGGTTACTCCTGGTTATGCGCTCAGAAATCACCCCTGGCTTGGGGGAACCATATGGGACGCCGAGGGATTGAACCGGTCCTTCCTTGACTAGCGCTTGCAAGGCAGACACCTTACCTCTAGTGCCACCTCACCGGCCCTTTTCTTTCTTTCTTTTTTTTTTTAAAGACCACCAAGACTTCTATAAAATCAAAACTGTTTCCTAGTTACCAAGTAAATGTGCTGAGGCCTGATTATTCTGGGCCTTCCTGATCAGTATAGGAATGCTATAGGAGATAATGTGAAAATGGGGGCCGGGCGGTGGCGCTAAAGGTAAGGTGCCTGCCTTGCCTGCGCTAGCCTTGGACGGACCGCGGTTCAATCCCCCGGTGTCCCATATGGTCCCCCAAGCCAGGAGCAACTTCTGAGCACATAGCCAGGAGTAACCCCTGAGCGTTACTGGGTGTGGCCCAAAAACCAAAAAAAACAAAAACAAAAAAAAAAAAATAATGTGAAAATGACTAAAGAATCAGAGCATCCAGCCCTGAGCCATCGCCACTTGGTTTTAAAGATAGTCTTAGCATCAAAACAAAACCCAATTCAGGCATGCAGTCAACAGCCATACAAATGACCCCCTGGAAAATAGGAACTGGGGATTCAAACCACAAAGCTGATTCAGCAGACTTAGGAGACTTTGGGAAGTTAGAGTATTATCAAAGCCCAGTGACGGCTCTGGGAAAAGATCAATAAGTATTGTCATTGTTGTATTAAAGAGGATGTGAATGAATTCTATAGAACATTTTGATGATTATCTATACCTCAAAGAAGCCACATGTTTTCCTGCTATGTAAACTATTGATCACCCCCTTCTTCCTTGCTTAACTCAGAATGACTTGCTAAAGTTAAATGATAAAAAACCTTGTCTCTGAGTGAATAAATGGGCTAGATCCAAACTTCTTTCTTGGTGAGAGGTCTAGTCACAATTCGCCGACTCCTGTGCCCATTCTCCTTAGAGGACCCCACTGTTGTGCCAGTGTCAAGCTGCTCCTGCCCAGCCCCAAGCAGCCCGTGGCATCTGGTACCCAACGTGTGTGACAATGAGTGATCCCTGAGCACAGAGCCAGGGGTAAGACCCAAGCATTGACACACACCCCCAATTTTTTTTTTAAGAAAATGGTGAAAGGACAACTTTTGTAACAGATTCCCATACACACATTCATGGCATAAACCTGCTCTTCTTTCACAACTGGACAATTGGAAACATTAACAGCTTCCCCATAGCTTCTGTGGGTTATACTTCTTAAGTGACTTAATCAGTCTATCTTTAGATGTTTCTCTAGAGATTCTCCTGAGAACCTGAGCCTCTGAGCTTCTGATACAGGTTTGCTCCTCACTGTTTGCAGGTGCCCTGCTGGAGGCCTAATTCTCCTGCTCTATCTGCTGTGGGGATGGGAGGGGACGTCTTGGCTCTACTTCCTTCTGGAACTGTTCTAGTTCTTTCCCCTGACTTCCGGGAGTCCGCTGGCACTGCCCATGTTCTGCGCTTTCAGACCTGTCACCCCAACTTCTGCTTTCTTCTTTACACAGTGTTTTCCCTGGATATACAACTGTCCAGATTTTTTCTTTTTTGTGGTAGTGTTTTGTGGCTCTTTGCGGTAGTGCGTGGGGGTCATGCAGGATTGAATAAGGGCTCTCACCGGGGGACAGGCACAGGCTCTACACTGGGGCCACATCAGACAGGTTCTCTCTTCCATAGGATCACTGGTCCTGGTGGATTAGCCCCCACTTCAGTATGGCCTCAGCTTACCTAACTGCTTCTGCTATGAGCTTGTTTCCAGTGAAGGTCATATTCTGAGATCCTGTGTTATATTTTAATATAGGACACAGAAATCACAGCTTGGAAGGGAGGAGGCAGAATTCAAGCAGAACATTCATTTGGGCCTTTTTCTATTTTATTTTCTAATTACATATAATACTTTTCTATTTGTGGGCTTTCTAAATTTGGTTTTGTTTAATTTAGATCATTTTCATGAGCTTTATTTTCAATCTATGCCAGTTCTTCAAATGATAGGAAGATTGCATCTCTGTAATCTAACATTTTTTTACTTTTTTCAGTGACCTCTAGATAATCTTGGCTTTCTAATTCCTAAGCAGTATTATGTACATAAGAATACAGTATAAGTTGTTGATTGATTCCTCTAAAGAAATATAATTTTTAAAAACAAGATTTGAGTTGAAAGATCTAAGATGATTAGAAATTATTTTGCATACTGAAGGTGGTGCAATAAAATGATTTCTAATGGAGTCAGAGCAATAGCATAGTGATTTCCTAGCAGGTGGCCCACCCAGACAGACCCAGGTTCGATTCCCGGCATCCCATATGTCTCCCAAACCTGTCAGGAGTAATTTGAGTGCAAAGCCAGAAGTAACCCCTGAGTGCCACTGGGTGTGGTCCAATAATAACAAAAATTTCATAAAGTACTGAAACCCACTCACAAAATAAGAAGAAACCAGATAGCATAATTGGTAAAGCACTGGCCTTCAATGCGGCCAACCTGGGTTCAATCCCCAATTCCACATATCTCTGGCCATAGAGCCAGGAGGAATCCCAGAGCACCACCAAAGTGTTTCAAAATAAAAAACGAAGCAGAAGTTGAAAGCAACTATAAATTTCTCCCATAGCATCCTAAAAACTACAGACCCATATGTCTTCTACAGACTTTTGCAATAGTTATGAAAGTTACTGATGAAAGAATTTGGTATTAAAAGAAACAATGTAATTTATATGGCAGAAAAAGTTTGTTTTATGGTATGCACTCAGCATACTGAATCTGTGGATGCAGAAATTTAGCCTTCCACCCTATCTTTGGGGTTTAGAACAGTACCAGCCGCAGAAGAGGGACCCAGCAAATATTTGATTCATGTTTTTTCACTTGTGCTTCTTTCTATTCTGTTTTGTGTGTTCACCAAAATCGCAGAGAAATATGCTCCCCATATCCAATTGAACACCCCTACCATACACACATATCCCGGGGTGCCATGTTCCCGACCTTTACGTCACCTAAGGACCCGTACACTGGTGTGAAAGCCCGGAGCCGACTGCCATTTCCTCCTACTATACCAACCAAGCATTACGATACCATGAAGATCATGAAGACACGAGGTGAGAACAGTCTTCAGGCTTCGATCAGCAGTGTCAAGCATTCAGGGGGCTGGGAGCACAATGGGGAGGGTACTTGCCTTTCAAGCAGACTACTCAAGTTGGATCCTCAGCATCTCATAAGGTCCTTCTTTGCACCCCCCGCCCCCCAGGATTAATTTCTGAGTTAGCTAGCCAGAAGTTAATCCTGAGCATCACATAGTGTGGCGCAAAAACAAAAGGTGTGGCCATAAGCATATGAGAATAGTTGTTCAGGCTGGAGAGATAGCGCAGTGGGAGGTCATTTGCCTTGCACACAGCCAACACAGGATAGATGTGGTTCGAATTCTGTCATCCCATAAGGTCCCCCATGCCTGCCAGGAGTAACTTCTGAGCACAGAGCCAGGAGAAATCCCTGAGCGAAGCCCGGTGTGACCCAAAAACAAAAACAACAGCAACAAAAAGAGATTAGTTGTTCACAGCAATGCCAGCCAGGAACATTCAGATCCTGCCAAATTGCTGCTGAGCGCCCCATTCTCTTCTTTTTTTTTTTGTTTGTTTTTGTTTTGTTTTGTCTTGTTTTGTTTTGTTTTTCGGGACACACTCGTTTGATGCTCAGGGGTTACTGCTGGCTAAGCGGCAGAAATTGCCCCTGGCTTGGAGGGACCATATGGGACGCCGGGGGGATAGAACTGCGGTCCTTCCTTGGCTAGCGCTTGCAAGGCAGACAGACACCTTGCCTCTAGCGCCACCTCGCCGCCCCCCCCCATTCTCTTCTTTTTTTTTTTTTTTTTTTTTTTTTTTTTTTGTGTGTGGTTTTTGGGTCACACCCGGCAGTGCTCAGGGGTTATTTCTGGTTCCAGGCTCAGAAATTGCTCCTGGCAGGCACAGGGGACCATATGGGGCGCCGGGATTCGAACTGATGACCTCCTGCATGAAAGGCAAACGCCTTACCTCCATGCTATCTCTCCGGCCCATTCTCTTCTTAAGCAAAGAATTTTTCTTTACCCAGAGTCTCACATGGTGGACAGAAACCAAACATTATAGAACTGGTTGTTTTGATTCTGCATCTATATTCTATTTTTATTTTCTATGGCTTTCTCTTCTCTCTCCTCTCTCCCCTCTTTTCTTTTTCTCTCTCTTTCTCCTCTCTCTCTCTCTCCCTCCCTCTCTCTTCCAACACCCTTGCTCCCAGGGATCAGACCCTGGGCCTTTCATACAAAAGGCAAATGGTCTACTGTGGAGCTTCTATCTCTGAACTGGATAATTTTCGAAATTACATTAAGTACACTTGTCTGTAAAATGGTTCAGTGCAATTGTGTGGTTAGAAACTAAAGAACTATATTAGCATCCTAATTTTCTGCTCTTCCAAGCATCTACCTATTCATGAGTAGTGAAAAATGTCTTGCATGTAAAAAACAGTATATTACAGGTGCATGATAAAAGTTCAGAATGACAGCTTCTGTTACAATTACATATGGGGCTAACATTCTTTTTCCTTCAAATTCCAGGTAACCCTTACAGATATGAACAGATTGATTGTCCCACGGACTCAAAGAAGAGAGCCTTGACGTGGCCAGGTCAGAATGTCTACTATGATGTAAGTATCTTTGAAAAATAAGTGTCTAAAACAAAGCAAAAGATATTTTCAGTCTGCATGTTTATAAAAATCCAAAGTGGACGGGGCACAGTGGTAGGGCTTTTGTCTTACAAGCATCCAACCTGGGACTGACCCAGGATGAATCCCATACTTCCCATATAGTCCCCCAAGCCTGGCAGGAGCAATTTCTGAGTGCATAGCCAGGAGTAACTCTTTAGTGCCATTGGGTGTGGCCCAAAACCCAAAATGGATTGTTTTTTCCCCCATATAAATGAAAATTTTTGAGATTTTTTGGGGGGAGGGGGTACACCCAGTGACGCTCAGGGATTTCTCCTGGCTGTGTGCTCAGAAATCACTCCTGGTTTGGGGGATTGAACTGACGTCTGTCCTGGGTCATCTGCATACAAGGCAAACGCCCTACTGCTGCACCATCACTCTGGCCTGGAAAATTTTGAGATTTTTGACCCTCAATCATAGTTTTCTATTTTGATTCCTTCGCTACTTTCTTTTGGCAGTTAGTAGCCTTTCCACAGTTACAAAGAATCTACAAAAGAAAGTGAAGAAGGACTATGTTCCATTTATTGTGTGTCTCCCAACTTGATTTATTGAGGTATCACACTGGTTTATAATATAAAGGTATAAGGTAGAGGAGAGCCTTATTAATTTGGCATCTGCCCTACTACTACTACACCTGCAAACTACTTTATAATCACCTCCACGAAACCCATTTCACCCCCAAGGCCCTTACTATCAGGTATAGTCTTGTTTTCTATGTCTTATATTTATTTTTTAATTTGTTCATTTGCTTGTTTTTTCCTCTCACAAATAAGTTAAATTTTGGGATTTGTGTTTTCTTCTGACTTAGATCACTTGGTCTAACTCATATAAATGTCATAATTTATATAGTAACTTCAGTATGCATCGAATGAGAGATTATCAGAAATACTTGAGATTGGGCCCAGAGAGATAGCACAGCGGTGTTTGCCTTGCAAGCAGCTGATCCAGGACCAAAGGTGGTTGGTTCGAATCCCGGTGTCCCATATGGTCCCCCGTGCCTGCCAGGAGCTATTTCTGAGCAGACAGCCAGGAGTAACCCCTGAGCACCGCCAGGTGTGGCCCAAAAACCCAAAAAAAAAAAAAAAGAAAAAAAAAGAAATACTTGAGATTTATTATCTCCACCATTAAAAAGATATGGAGAGACAATATAGGGTTAAATCATAGGTTAAATATAGGGTTAAATCATCTGCCTTGTAGGCTGTGAAACTTGGTTATATAACTGGCACTACATATGATCTTCTAAGCACCTCCAGCAATGACAACCTGAACATAGCCAGGTGGACCCAAACACCATTTTGCCCAAACCAGAGAGACATTTTTGTGTGAAGCCACTTGACTTGCATGCAGCCAACCCTGATCAAATCAAATCCTGGCACAGCATATGGTCCCCTTAGCATCACCAGGAGAGATCCTTGAATACTCCTATTTATGTTTGCCCCAAATGAAAAAACAAGTAACCCCCCTGCTTTATATATATAGGCAGGTAGTAGAGCAAAAAATGTATATTAAATATATGTATGATGTAACAGAAATAATACAGTGGGTAGGGTACTTGTATTATATGCAGATGACCCAAGTTAGATCCTGGCATCCCATATGGCTCATTAAGACCACCAAAAGAGGGGCCGGGCGGTGGCGCTAAAGGTAAGGTGCCTGCCTTGCCTGCGCTAGCCTTGGACGGACCTCGGTTCGATCCCCCTGTGTCCCATATGGTCCCCCAAGCCAGGAGCAACTTCTGAGCACATAGCCAGGAGTAACCCCTGAGCGTTACCGGGTGTGGCCCAAAAACCCAAAAAAAAAAAAAAAAAAAGACCACCAAAAGTGCTCTCTGAGCCAGGAGTAAACCCTAAGTGGCCTAAAAATAAACAAACAAACAAAAAAAAACCCAAGCAAAAAACTTCTAAAAAAAAATTCACTAGAGGTAATTTTCAGAGACATATCTCCAATATTCATGAGAACAAGCCCTTGCTAAAACAAAGTATCTTAACTCTCCACTCCCTTGATAAAATAAGATAAATTCTACATATATTAACAGTGGCAGAATATCAAGTAATAAGTGAAAAAAATGGCATGTCTGCTTGGCATTTTCTTTGTTCTTTTCCTAATAAGAGTACGACTCGACCCTGATTTTACTAAATTTAAAAGCAAAATCTTTTATGTTCCTATTCTATCTAGCTTCCTAAATGTTCTATGAAAAGCAAGCCAATATTCTATCCAAAACCTCCTAAAACTTTCGCTCCTAATTCAACTTTAAACTCATGGGAATCTACTAACCCAACAAAAGAGGCCAACATACAAAGGAACTTTGAGAAGTCCCACTGGATCTCTTCACACAATCATGATTATACAGGTAATAATCATGAGTCCACCTGAAATATAAAGGGAAAAAAACAAAACCAGATCACTTGGTGAATGTTACAGGCTTTTAGCTTCTAATATTTCTCCCTGTGTCTTAATCCAAGTATTAACAAATCAAGGTGTGTGATGAGTCTTTTAGTGGGTAACTGGGAGGTAAAGATGACTGTTACTTTAGCGGCTTAAATTATATTACCAAGGGTAGGGGCAAGGTTTTCCTATAAAGTCATCTTTTACTCTTAACAAAATCTGATATTTCCATTAAGGTCTGGGCCCAATGAGCCCCCTTGAGATGGATGATTACAATGACAAGGCAGTAGCAGAGTTAACAGGACAGACAGGATTTGACCCCGAGCCTGTAAGTAATTCCAGTCAACTCCACTATTAAGAGGGAAGCGGGTCAGTGCACGGTGTGATTCTCTTTATTATTATTATTATTATTATTATTATTATTATTATTATTATTATTATTATAGTTAGTGAAAATGGCTTGTGCTTTTGGATACCCCTTTGTGGCAGTATCCTCACAATGCCAAATTTATCCTATGATTGACTCTCTCCTTTTTTATCCCATGACTACAGCAAGAAAAATTCCATCCCGCCTTAAAACCTGCTCGACCTTTGGATGGACGAATTGCCCGACTGTCGCAAAACCGGCGCTGCAGGGAACCGGCCGCTCTTCAGCAAAAATTACCTCCCTGTCCAGATTGTACCTCTAATGTCCTGTGTACCTTCCACACTTTTATCCCCCGTTCTGCAGAACTGATGGCATTGAGGAATAGCATGCCACTGGGTGTGGCCAAGAAAACCCAGGATATTGAAGACAAGATTAATGAAGAACAAACCTTGCTCTCTCCCTACACACACTCTCCTTACACAAGCAAAGATGTGAATAGAATTTGTGGCAAAAAAACACTCCCCAAAATTACAGATACCAAACAGACGGAAGATTTATACTGGAGGCAGGTCTTACTCAGACCCCAAACTCTGTCCTATGGTAACCCTGACCTAAATTACATTCCTTATGACCATTTTAAATCTTCCTTACGAGACCAGTTTCCTACGTGCCAAAGCCTTGCTGCTAGCGCTAGTAAGTCTAGTATTTCACAAAATAAACTAGACTCAGAAGCTTTCAATTTAGAGAAGTTTTTAAGTAAATCAGAAGACCTATCCACCATGAACACGGAAAACTGTGATGATTCAGGAACTTATCTGGGTTGGGTTCCGAGGGCCAGAGACTCGAAGCCTCATAGGGATCTGTTGAGCCTTAAGAATTCTTTTTCAAAGACCAATGCACATAAACAATTCCATAAATCTTACCTACAAGATCATAAAGACCTCAGGGACAAGGAGCATTCCGGCATGAAACATCAATTCTATGGGCATAATTCTCATTATTTCTATAACTGAATGATGCACATTCCTTCCCTTCACAACCTTTAGTGTCTTGCAAGAAAAGAAAAAGATATAACAGAATTTCATCCTCGCTCCTGGATTCTGTTTTCTAGCAGAACCATAATGACCTTATTAAGGTTGATGTCTTCAGGATTTAAGTTAGGATCTTCTCAGAGGAACTAAGAAAGGTGATGTTCTGACTTCAAAAGATACCAACTCGGCAATAAAATATTAGAACCAGAAAAGTTTATTATCTTCTTTTGACTTATATGTACATTTTTTCTTTTTGCCTTTTTTTTTGGGGGGGGCGGCACACCCGGTGACACTCAGGGGTTACTCCTGGCTATGCTGTCAGAAATCACTCCTGGCTTGGGGAACCATATGGGACACTAGGGGATCAAACTGCAATCCATCCTAGGTTAGCACGTGCAAGACAAACACCCTACTGATTGTGCCACCAATATGGCCCCTGACTTTTATATTGGGGCTGCACATTTCAGTTGTGCTCATGCCCTTAGCTAAAGTGCACCACACAATCACATATTTTGTGATGCTGCAAACCCTAAGTGGGTGCTGCCAGGACTTTGCCTGCTAGGCCCAAAAGTGGGTGAGAAACTTGAAACTCCATATTAACAGCCCAGCAAGCAGGTGTTCCACTGCAGTTAGTCCCTGGCCCCACATTCACCATCTTTAATCTCATGTTAACATTTCCAAGAACATTTTTCAAAATCATAAAACAATGTATAATGGCAGTTTTATATCAACAAACTGAAAACCTAAACATAACTTTTGATGCCCAAGTCTTAATAAGGAGATAAAAACTGAGTAGAGCAATTACCTTACACATGGCTGACCCAACTTTGATCCCCAGCATTCCATACTGGTCCCCCCAAGCCCACCTAGAGGAATATCCAAGTTTTATATAACTTTACACACAATTAATCTATTTTCCAATCACCAAGATATTATCAAGGCTTTTAATCTAAGTGTTCTTCCTCATTCCATTCCCACCTGTTCTTCTAGAATTAGAGCATGCAGTTTCATATCATATGAAACATATGTATACTTACGTTTTCTAGTTAGTTTATATGAGATCACAGTGGAGGTTAGGGGTACCCCCACACCACCAAGGACTCTCCTTACAACACAAGGTTAGATGCTGGTATTATGGACCAGAAAGATTGGGTTAGGGTTTTGATTTTAAGTTCATACACAGCAGAACTCAGGGCTCAC